>NW_027366745.1:0-66730 GCF_046119375.1 Phyllobates terribilis | reverse complement strand
GCTAGAGTAGCTGATTAGTTATTTATTATTTTGACATGGCTAAACAACGCTCGTCAATAACCATGAAACAATAAAGAAGTAATAAGTCAATAGAAACACGCTCATGAATAGATAGGCGGATCCAATATGATAGACAACTAGTCGGATACTCGACGCACAACTAGTTCTCTACATAATAGGTGCTCACAACTAGTTCATGCTAATCATGCTTGCTACAAACAGATATGATATTCAAATCGAATAATCAAACCCTAGCAATATGAAGAATATTGATAAACCTAGGAGGCCAATATAGATAAATCAACAAAATCAATAAGATCTAAGCACAAGAGAAACAGAAACAATAAAAAGGAATTAGAAAAAAAGGTAGAAATCTCACAACCAAAATAATCTAAAGGCTTCACTTTTCAAGCGAAATAATGATGGATTATTTATTCATAGAAAGGGGAACGAGAAAATATTGTGAAAAGAGAGCAAGTAGGTTTTGTATCGTCCTCTTTAAAACAAGGCCGTATAAATAGTAGCAAGTCTCGGCCAAAACTCCCATAAAACAGTCAAAGAAATGTTGAAATGTATTTAATGCAATGAAGATGTTGAATTGTTGAATTTTACCAAGAGAATGGTGAAGGTGAACTGCTGGGTCAACATTGCAAAACTTGCTTGGAAAGAAACGATACGGGCGCGTAAATAATCAAGCGCAACCGCAGAGGAGCGTAAATTCAAGGCGTCAGGAGAAACCACATGCGCAAAAAAGGTTATCCATGGTAGTTAAAGACGCGGGTGCGGAAAAGGCTGGCCACAGTCGTGGTTGACGCTAAAATCCTTGCTCAAGGGAGGAGAATCCATGGGGGTGGAAATGCCGGGATGTGGTCGTGGGCGCCGTGGTAGAGGGAAATGGCTTGCGCGCTTCATGAAAATTTCCGAGGCTAACTCCTCCTTCAAGGGCTTGATGCGGCCGTGGAAATTGATTTGTGCGATGGTGGTTGGAGCTGAACACACCTATTCTTCAAAGGCTTACACGAGTGCGGACCAGCATGTCTCTGTTTCTTCGTATTTCTTCGGAATCCTTCAATAAACTTCATCTACTAAGCATCGCTTCTACAAGTTTCCTTCGAGTCTTACGAATCCATAAATATCGAATTCAACTCGGAATTCTAGAATTTCACTCAAACGGCACCTGAAATCCACTAATCCCAGTCTAATAACCGCTAGATACACCATATGAAATAAATACATTAAGTACAGTGAAGCGCATGGTGAGGAAGTGGAAGAAGTGTGCGAGGGAAAAGGTTAGGGAATAAAGTTATGGGGCAATGCTTAATTAGACAAAGAAAAGGAAGTCTCTTGAAAATCTAGAAGTGAGGGTGACAGGGTTTGTCATTGTACATTAGAGGAAGAGAAGAGGATAAGATTGTCGACACCTAATGGGTTTGATGAAATATTGGCACAAGAGGAGGAGCTCCCCTCTTGCCGAAAATAATGAGTATTTTAAGCTATAACTGTCGGGGATTGAGGAAGGCCTTGGCAGTTACGAGACTCACCTCTTTGGTGAGGAAGGAGCTCCGAGGGTGTTTTTTCTGATGGAGACGAAAAGTGATAAGTAGAAAATGGAGAGTTTTTGTAGTAAGTTGTGGTTTAAATCGTGCTTTCCGGTTGAATGTATAGGGAGGTCGGGTGGTATTTGCTTGTTGTTGGATGAGGATGTGGAGGTCAGTGTTTCCTCTTATACTGTGTATCATTTTGTTGCTTTTGTGGTGCTTTATTGGGGGCATGGTGGAGATTGATAGGTTTTTATGGGTGGCCAAAAGCAACAGACAAACATCAAACTCTTGGCCTGCTTTGTAGGCTTCACGTAGATCCACATGCTGCGTTGCTATGGGTGGGTGATGTTAACCGGTTTTACATTTGGAGGATAAAAAAGGCGGGCTACCCTTTGACATGGAAGAGGTCTTGAAATTTAGGGAGGTTGTTGACCAGTGTAGTATGAGAGAGATTGTGGGAAATTACTTCACTTGGGATAATGGTAGGGAGGATACGGTTTTATGAAAAAGTGGATTGACTATGGATTCATGAATGAGAAGTGGGCGGATCTCTTTCCACATGCGTGTGTTTGTCATCTTGACCGGTGTGGGTCTGACCATCTTCCTATAAGGTTTGTTTGAACCCGGAGAAGGCATTTGATGTGTATAGATTTATACGTCCATATAGGTTTGAGGCAATGTGTCTTGATGACAAGTCGTGTTTTGAGGTGATTAGGAATGCTTGATGTAACTCTGGATCAAAGGGAGGTATGATGTGCAAGGTTGGTAGATCTGCTTCGGATTTGAAGGAGTGTGATTTTAAGGTCTTTGGGAATGTAAGTAGGGGAACTCATGAAAGTTCAGGAAGAGCTACGCTTGCTCGGGTCTCAAGGAATGCGTGGGGGAATGGTTCAGGACAAGGCGGAAGTTAGAAGCCTGAGAGCGTGAGATTTTGAGGAGGGAAGAGGCAATATGGATTCAACGATCTAAGGCCAATAAGTTTTGCTAGGATGATGGCACTATGTCTTTTTTATCGCAAGGCGTCGAGAAAATTTAAAAGAAACTCAGTTAAGAAGTTGGTGGATGACGAGAATGTGGAATGAAGAACTTTTGAGGGAAAAGCACGGGTTGTTGTTGATTATTTTCAGAAGCTCGTTCTTTCTGATGTGCAGGCCGATGCTTCACCAGCGTCACTCGACATTATTATGGTTCCGGAAGAGGAGGATAACGCCAATATTCTTGCTCCTTTTACTCCAAAATAGGTTAAACATGCTCTTTTTTCTAAGCATCCAATGCAATCATCGGGACCTAATGGTATGTCAGCGCTTTTTTAATCAAAAGTTCTGGCATATCGTTGGAGAAGATGTTACCTCTTTTATTTTGGGTATTCTTAATGGAAATGATTTTAAGAATCATTTGAATCATACTATCATTTCTTTGATTCCTAAAGTGAAGGAGCCCTGTAGGATGAAGGACTTTAGACCTATTAGTTTGTGCAATGTATTATACAAAGTTGTTTCTAAGGTTCTCTCGTTTAGACTGAAGATTATCTTCATAAGGTGATTGCCCCGTCGTAGAGTGCTTGTGTTCCTGGTCGCGTTATTACAGAAAATGTGTTAGATGTGTTTGATATCTTTCACCTATATGAAGAAGAATACCAAGGATAAGAAGGGCTATTTGGCGCTTAATTTGGATATGGATAAAGCCTATGATCGAATTGAGTGGTCTTTCCTGGATCATTTTATGCAAAAGCTTGGATTTGTGGATCAGTGGGTTAAACTTGTTATGAAGTTTTCAACAACGTCTTTCTCGACTTTGACTGATGGCCGTCCTACAACGGAGTTTTTCCCTTCAAGAGGAATTTGACAGGGCAATCTTCACTCACCTTTCATGTTCTTGATTTGTGCGGAGGGTCTCTCGTACATGATTTCTTTAACTAAGGAGCGAGGTCGTGTTAAAGAGATTAAAATTGCACGGTCGCCTCCCCTATTTCTCATTTTTTCTTTCCGAATGATAGTATTCTCTTTGCTATAGCATATTGTCAAAAGAGCATGGAAATTGCTAATATTCTCCAAATGTATAGAGTATTGCCAGGTCAACAGGTAAATTTTGTGAAGTCAAAAATACCTTTTAGCAAGAATGTCTAAAGGGAGTGTCGAGTGGAGGTTCAAGCCATATTGGATGTGCATGAGGTGGATAAGCATGACCGGTATCTTGGTCTGTCGACGATGTTGGGGTGGTTAAAAAAGGTTATCTTCTATCAGCTGAAGGAGTGGGTTCTTAGCAAAGTTGGTGGTTGGCAGTCACGTAGTCTTTCAAGGGCGGGGAAAGAGATTATCATAAAGGCAATAACGCAGGCAACTACTAATTAGACTATGTCATGTTTCCACCTGCCTAAGTCACTTTGAAGGGAGATTGAGAAAATTTTATGCAATTTATGGTGGGGAGATACGAGCAATAAGCGGACAATCCATTGGTCTAATTGGGAGAGAATCTGTTTACCAAAGTCTCAAGATCGGATGGGTTTTCGTGATATAGCTTGCTGAAAGAATCGAAAACAAAATCGAGTTGTAGACAAATGCGACAGGATCGGTGCAAGTTTGGTGTCTGGAGTCCGATTGAGCTCCATAATATGCTTTTAGGAAGGGAATCATCTACTTTTCACAAATCACTACTTTACATGGAGATATGAGCTGAAATCGGCAATTTAACTCATTTAGAGCTCGAAAACAGCTTTTTAATATTTTTAACAATTTCTATTTTAATTCTGTTTTGGATAATGAAGAGTCTAGGATTTTCTTTCAGTATTTAAACACTTTTTGTAGGCAAAAACCATTATCATCTTTTACCTAATAATCAAAATTCATAGCTTTTCTCATCCTGGTGGATTGCATTGTTCTATCGCATAGGTTTGTCGCATGCAAACTTGTTTATCGTTCTTTGATCAACGCTTTCTTTTCTTTTGTGATTCCGAATGTGTATGGTGGTATTAGAGCCAGATTTCTACCTTTTCTTTTCGTAGCTTGAACAATCATGGGAGATCAACCAGTAACTAGAGAAGATCTTGAGGGTATTACCATGGCTTTTACCACAACCCTAACTTCTTTGACAGAGGAGATGAACAACGCCAACAAGAATCAAAGCCAATGAAAAGACAAGGGAGATGGACAAAATAGATGTCCATGCGGTGGAGTCTATCAGTCTTGGAATAGTTCTAGTTTCGAGGAAGATGAGATATTGGAGGAAGAAACAAACTGGAACAATCAACAGAATCGCTAGGGTTATGGAGTAAAGGAGGATATTCTTTTATTCTATGGAACTATGGGAGTTGAAGAATTTCTGAATTGGCAGATCGATATTTATAGGCTTTCCGATGTCATGGAGGTGCTCGAAAGCAAGCAGGTTAAGATAGTCGCAATTCAGTTGAAGAGTACCGCGACAATTTGGTGGGATAAACTTTTTTCTCAGAGGCAGCGCTAGAGGAAAGGACCAATCAGAAATTGGATAGAGCATTTCTTACTGGAAGACTATGAGATGATTCTATATAAGATGTATATTGACTGAGCTTAGGGAAGAAGGAGCATAACCGTGTATATCGTTGAGTTCCTGTAATTTTCTGAGCAAAACGAATTAGGGGAAATGAGGATCAAAAGGTAACTCATTTATCAATGGCCTGAAAGGATATACATACAAGAGAAGATGGGTTTGCAAACTGTATGGACCGTAACACGGGCATCTAAACTGGCTTTGAAAGCTAAATTGATGGAGAAAACCCCGCAAAATATGTCATCTTTTCACAAGTTTACTCTGCATGGCAGTTATCAAGCAGTAGATAAGAAAAGGTCCAGTTGCCAAGGATTTGAGTCAAGGAAACAAAGGAGCGAGTAGTGCTAGCAGTTCCACTACAAATAGAGCACCGACCCAGAAACCAAACAACCCATATATGGAGCCATCTGGTGATAAGTGTTACCATTTTGGTGGGGCAAGGCCATAGGTCCAATGTTTGTCTGTCTTGGATGACCACCACCATTTTGAGCGAGGAGGATGATGAAGATGCAGAGGGAGATGAGTATTAAGGAGTTGAGTTTGCTAAAGAAGAATCTGAAGAGAGAGTAATCTTTATGCTCCAAAGGGTTTTGTTGCCTTCTAAGAAGGAAGGGTAGTGAAAGATCCAGTTTCAAACACACTGTTTAATGAAGAATAAGGTGTGTAATTCGATTATGGATAATGGGAGTACTTAGAATCTGGTTTACCAGTATCTCGTAGAGTATCTGAAGTTGAAGATAAAACCTCTTGAGAAACCCTACACTTTGGGGTGGGTGAGCAAGGGTTCCTCGATTAAAGTAACCTAGACTTGCAAGGTACCTATCTCCAGCGGAAAGCACTATAAGGAAGAAGTAGTGTGTGATGTTCTGAATATGGATGTGTCCCATGTTTTTCTTGGGCAACCTTGGTAGTATGATAATTATATCACATACATGGGTAGAGATAACGTGAGTTATTTACTTGGGGACCGCACATAATTTCTATGTCTCCAGCTTTGAGTTTTGATAAGTGCTTAGAAAAAGAGAAGTCTATATTTTCTGGTTATGACACAAAGTTAGAAAGAATTGGTCTCTAATACTTCTAATACTGCGAACATTTATGAGTATCACGAGGATGTGGTTCCTTATCCTGATGAGAACTCGGGCTCGAGTTCTTCGGAAGTGGAGGAGACTAATGTAGGAAATGCAAGAATCAAAAGCAAAATCGAGTTATGGACAAATGTGGAAGGATAGGTGCAAGTTTGGCATTCTGAGTCCAATTAAGCTCCATACTATGTTTTTGGGAAGGGAATCGTCTACTTGTCACAATCCATGTTCAAAAACGGCTCTCTCCTATGATCGTCCGTACTTTAGAGTTCACCGATATAATTTACTAGTCTCTTCACTTGAAATTTTGAGTAGGGATGACATGTTATGGCTGTCGTAAAATTTTGCTTATATGAGCATTCACATCAGCAACTAATTAATACACGCAATTTAATGTTTTAAGAGGTATTTATTATTTTGGTACACCTCTCTTATATTAGAACTAATTTAACCTGCGTGCTATGCACATAATTTATCCAATATTTTTTATATTTAATATAGAATAGTTTATAGATATATTATTTTTTAAAATACATAAATAAATAATTCTTATAGAAAAATAACATGTGGAGTCATAATATAACTAAATATCATTATCATAGATAATAAATAGTGATTATGATTATATAATACTTCTTTTTAATTGTGATTCTGTGTTTTAATCATTTCCTATATTTCTTTACATGATATCTTTATCATCAAATATAAAAGATAATGTTGAATTTTTAATAATGTTTGAATTTTTCTTGTATACAATAAAAGACTTTGTTTCCAGTTTAGAATACAAAATGATATTCTTAGAAGTAATACTAATATAAAGGTGTAAAATTTTTGCCACATATCTGTCAAGTTGGATGCCATGCGGATGACTATAGTATGAAAGTAGCAATAGTTTAAGATTTAGAACGTGTAAAAAGCTGTTTAGAATTAATAAGAGACGACATGTGTCCAAATCAATGTGCGAGTGAAATATAAGTGGGTTTTCATGGTACTTTAGTATTATATAAATAAATTAGATTTTTGTTGGTCCCAAGTTTTACTCCGACCCAGAAACGTGCTAGAAGTCCGAGTAGTGCATCTGCCTTCCAATTCGGCCTCGGCCAGAAAGTGTTTAATGTAACCGTTGAAGCACGTCTGACGTGTTTAAAGGAACGTTGCAGATCACAACAAGCACGACCATAAATGTATGAGAGTGAGCGAATCGGACAAAGTGAACATTGTGTATAATTTCTAGTATAAATAGAACAAGATTAAACTGATGTATACATGTCCTCATATTCTCTGGTATATGTTATAAAATTACATTGCTAATCAATCAAGAATGCTTGTTCATTGCTTTACTTTCATACATTCGATAAACTAATTACCTCGTTTAAGAAAATTTAGGCGTTTATGTCTTTTTTCCATGGCACCCACTATGGGAAATTAGCCAATCTCTATACTTAAAACAATCCCATACTGTCCGTCACTATGGCTGATTCAAATATAGCCATCCTGGCTCACGATGATGCAAACATCGTCATCATCGATGCGGAGGATCCGACCTTGATGTCCAAGGGCAAGCATGTCGTTGAAGCTTTCGATTTCCCCACACATGATCAAGTCCCTGAAATGGCACAAATCATGGAGTTGCTCCAGCAGGCCATGACCGTCCAGTATTGAGACTATGATTGCTTCACAAGTCATTAGGTGTTGAAAATGTCTGAATAATGTTTGAAAACTCTTCGTTGAAATCACAGGTGCATTCGAGCACGACGATCGCATCTGGGAGTTGTTGACCAACCAACATGGATCGAACCTTGACTCGCTTCAACATGGATAGCATAGATCTCACACCCGTGAATGTCCAAAGTCGCCCAAAGAATTAGGTTATCCGGGATTTTGTCCTAAAGATGTGGAGAGATGATACATCACTTCCCCCTAAGGTACAATCGTACAACTTTATTATAACCACTGTTGAACTGTTTTAAGCTTTTGACATGGTGTGGAAAGACGTGAGATGGACCCACAAGACGGACAAGCCAGAATCACGCCGAGACATGTCCAAATGGTGTGACTTCCACGCCGACCACAATCATCCCACTGAAGAATGTGTCGCTCTCATAAGAGAGATTTCCAGACTCCTCTAGAAGGGACTACTCAAAGATCTCATTTCCAATCATGCCCGGTCCACCCTAGACTGACGAAACAAGGTAACAAAGGTTCAACCATCCTCTCCAATTCCACAAAATTTGTGATTGCATTTCCAGTGGATTGGACATCTGCGGCATATCCTACTCAGCCTCCAAGCTCCATGCAAGGAAAAGTCTAGGAGACACCCCGCTTCCTTCCGACACGCTCCCAAGAAAATCCAGTGACCGTCCTCCCGTTATGTTTGACGATTAGGTCATTGGCGATTACTACAAGCATCACAATAGGTTAGTTATCTCTTTGTTGATAGGAAATTGTCTAATCCGTAGGATCCTAGTCGACAAAGGAAGATCGAATGACATGATCACTCTTTCAACCTTGAAGAAAATGGAACTATCAGAGGAAGATATCAACCCTCAATGCATACCCCTAGTCTGGTTCAGGGTGGAGGTGCGATACATGTTGGGCAACATTGTCCTCCCAGTATTCGCTGGAGGCATTAACTTATAGGTAAAATTCAATGTCTTAGATTGAGATCTCTGTACAAGTGTATTATTGGCAAGCCATGGATACACGGGATGAAGGAAGTCTCGTCCACCTATCACCAAACCATTAAATTTCCAACTAAGCAAGGAGTACATGAGGTGAAAGGTGAGAAACGACTTGCCCGAGAGTGTTACGTTGTATCAATGATGAAAGAGTCTGAGGAGAAGGAAGCATAGAAATCAAGGGACGAAGAGCGATCAAGCAAGTACTTGGAACCCGGAACCGAACAGATAGACGAAGTACCCCTTGATCCCTCTTTTCCCGGACGAACAATCAAATTAGGGTCAAACTTGGACGACGACATCAGAGCTCGACTGCTCCACTTCCTAGGAGACCGTTTCCAATGCTACTCCTGGTCTCATGAGGATATGGTATGGATATAACCCCAATATTATAACTCATAAGTTGAATAAAGACGATAGTTCCCCCCCCCCCCCCCCCCCCCCGGTCAAGAAGAAGTGTGGGAAATTCGCGGCAAAACAGAACAAAGTCATCGACGATGAAGTGTGTAAGTTACTCGAAACAAGTAAAATCAGAGAAGTAAAATACCCCAAATGGATGGCTAACATTGTGGTCATAGAGTAGAAAAACAGCAAATGACGAGTCTGGGACAACTTCAAAGACCTAAATAAAGCATGTCCAACGGACTCTTTTCCCCTACCTCACATAGACGCCATGATCGACGCCACAATGGGTCATCAAATTTTCATTCATGGACACATTTAGTGGTTACCACTAAATCCAAATGGATCCATGAGATCAAGAGAAGACAACGTGTGTTACTAGTAAAGGTACATAGTGTTACAAGGTAATTCCCTTTAGAATAAAAACTGCAGGAGTGACACACCAGCGGCTAACAAACAAAATGTTCAAGAACCAGATTGGGGACACGATGGAAGTCTACATCTACGACATGCTAGTCAAGTTGAGGGATAAAGGTGATCACATCGACCATCTTAAGGATGATTTCGACGTCATGGAAAGGTATAACATGAAACTTAACCCGGCTAAATATATATTTGTAGTGTTGTCTGGAAAATTTCTAGGTTACATGGTGACCTGAAGGGGGGTCGAGGCCACTCCAAAATAGGTCAAGACGATAATCAACATGAGAGAACCCAAATGCGTAAAAGACATACAAAAGCTAACAGATCGAGTAGCCGTCCTAAGCAGATTTATATCCAAGTCATCAGACATGTGAAAACCCTTCTATGAGGCACTCAAGAAAAACAAATCTTTCAACTAGGGCAAAGACCATGAGGCGGCCTTCAAAGCACTGAAGTCTTATTTACCCGACCCTTTGCTCCTTGCAAAACCTAAAGACAGTGAGCCTTTTCCAATCTAGCTCGCGGTTTCAGACGCATCCGTAAGTGCGACAGTGGTCAGGGAAGAGGATGGCACACAATCACCAGTTTTCAATGAAAGTCGGTCCCTTCACCTAGCCGAAACCAGGTATTCCGCACTACAAAAGATATATCTTACTCTCACCACATCATCTGTCAAGTTAAAACCATATTTCAAAGCACATACCATTACCGTACAGACTAATTATCGAACAAAAGGAGTTATGAGAAAAACTGAGTTGATATGACGTATGACCAAATGGGCAATACAACTTAGCGATTGCAACATTGATTTCAAACCATGTACGGCGATCAAGTCTCATGGTATATTAGAGTTTGTGGTTGACTTCAGCTTGCCCTCAAGAGGGAAGAGTCCAACAAAGTGGCACCCCTCGTCGCGACGGAAGGTCAAGGAACATGGGAACTCCATACCGATGGCGCGTCTAGTGCTTGAGGAATGGGGTTAGGAGTTGTGCTAAATGAGAAGCGACCAACAATGAAGAAGAATGAGAGACACTTATTTTTGGCCTCAACCTAGCCCAAAGCCTGTTAGTGATCGACATAGAAGTAATATGCGATTACATGCGAATAGTCAAGCATGTCCAAGGGGAGTATGCAATCAAGGATGGCAAAATGGCAGAATACCTATCCCTCGTCCAATCATTAATCCCTAAATTCCATAATGTTTCCATATCCCCAGTATAAAGAGACCAAAACACACAAGCCAGTGCCTTAGCCAACCTTGGATCCTCTCTTCACACCGACGAGTTTCAATCAATATCCCTGGTTCATATAATGACCCCGATAGTTTCCGAAACGGAAAAAAGGAAGGGTCGACCAAGTCACCTAGATCCAACAGGGTGAGGAATCAAAGGGCTGGATCGCACCTATTATCGGATGGATGGTCTTCTAGAAACTTCCAATGGACAAGTTGGAGGCTTGATGCCTTAAGGTACTATCCTTGTCTTACTGCGTGATCGATTCTCTGCTTTTTTCAGGAAATAAGCGATTGGCGTGCTTCTCAAATGTGTGGCGATGACCAAGGCACAAACGCTTCTCTCATCCCTACACAATAGGGAACTCTGACAACCATGCTGGAGGACGAAGCCTGGCTTGCAAAGTGTGACAAATGGGATACTATTGACCGACCATGAATTCCAATGCCATCAAATTTACTAAATGTTACGGTACATGCTAGAGATACGCCTCAGCACCCCATCAACCAATGGAACTCTTGCATCCCACTCTCTCTCCATATCCTTTCATGAGGTGGTATGGATATATTTGGCAAACTCCCACCAGCTTCAGGACAACGAGTATTCTTCCTCACCATGACATACTACTTCTCTAAGTGGATCAAAGCCTAAGACTACAAGGAAGTTAAGGAAAATGACGTCATTTCCTTTGTCAAGTGGAATATTACGTGCATGTCTGAATCCCCTCAGAAATCGTATGCCACAACGGATCTCAATATATTGGGAAGAAGACAATAGTGTTTTGTTCCCACTAGAACATCAAACTGGTCACATCAACCCCAGATACCCTCAAGCAAACGTTCAAGATGAATCCAGCAATAAGATCATCATCAACAACCTTAAGAAATGAATTGGCAAAGCCAAAGGAAAATGGGCTGACGAACTACCTTACGTTCTCTAGGCCGACAGAAATGCACCCAAAATCGCGATGAGACAATCACCATTCACCCTAGTTTATAGGTGCAAGGCAGTCGTCCCAACAGAAATTCTCCTCCCAACCACTAGATTTGTCTTACAAACGCCAAAAGCAGAACGACATCGAATTAGGACACACACTGGACTCGGTGAACGAGGTTTGAGAGAAAGCAAGAATTCTCATGATCAAGTATTAAAAACAGATTGCCCGAAGTTATAATTGCAAAGTCCGTGTCAAGGCCTTTTCTATGGGAGACTAGGTTCTCCAGAAGACGTTCCAGAATACTAAGTATCTAAGTGATAGGAAATTGGCTCCCAGTGAGAAGGACAATATCAAATAACCAAAGTCGTAAGGCAAGGGGAATATAGACTAGCGACGGAAATAGAAAAGACGTTCATAAGTTTGAACGCAATGCATTTAAGGAAATATCACTTCTTATTCATTTCTAATATTTCGTCTATTTATCATCAATAAATGCCTAGGCATAGTCAATAATAATTTTTTCTGGACCAATCATTGACTTGAGCGTCGGAGGACCGTTAGCCTCATACCCAACGGTCAGTCCTTATCCCAACCTGTTCATTTCACATACCTATATGGAAACACCCTTTGATCGGCGAGTCGACATAACAAGGAGCTCCACGATGAACGTACAAGATCTATAGAGATACAAGTGATTGGACATGAATAAGGCACTTCATTAAACTACTAGCTTTGAAACAAACGTAAGGTAACAACTACTTATACTTTTACATCACGCAAAATACGACTTGTTGTCTCCCTTGGCACCATAATAACGCGCGTTGATGAACACACTTGCAAACCTATTCTCCATTGCCGACAGGTGACAAAACCTCATAAGGTACGATCACGAGACTTAGACAACGCAGTCCACATTCATGAGCCACATCAACATATAAAATTAAAGGTACGACATTCATCTCCTCCACAACCTAGTGGTTGAGTAGCGCAATTACGTATATGTGACACGTTGTGCTGGACAGGTCACTAAAACACAATATTCTTGCCTTCGACATCAAGGGACTTTCCATGTTCAAAGGAAATTACAAAAGCAAAAGAAATGATAGTTCAAACATAAACATAACATAAACTTTATAAAAAGATCATGCCTCACCAGAAGCGTCATTCCAATTCACCATCCTTGGAGAGGATACCCCAGTCTCTCAGGCACTCCAGGTGTGGAAATTCCTCTGAGTAATCCGTGTCTAGAGCCTCTGTCTCGGACTCCAGGTCCCAATCGCCTTTCTCTCCCGTCATAAACTCCTCAATCATCTCTACCCTTGATTTAGAACACGCATATGCGCTCAAGTCAGCACGTATCTTGCCGCATGAGTTCATTAGCTTGCGTAGGTCCTCCTCCAACTCTAGTATGTGAGCCCTCAGCTTGAATGCCTCCTCCTCGAAAACACAGGCTTCCATCGGTTGTTGCGACCTTCCCGTCGTCCTTCTTCATCTTCTCCTAGGCAGTTATGACCTTTGCCTTCAGCACAACGACCTACTCTTCACCAACGTCCAAATTTTTCCGATAATCGACACAAGATTTCTTCTCTTTCTCATAGCAAGACCTATAATGTTGAAAAATCTACGACGAGCACGTAGAGTCAGAAAAGATGCAAATGCATAAAAAGACGGTAGGATATGGATGAACTTTACCATCCATAACGAGCTGACGGCGGCGTCGAGGTTATCTAACATGGGCAAGGCTTCGACTTCGTCTATGACCAACGAAACAGGAATATCAACAAAGTTGGCAGAGATTTTAGTGAGCTTGCGAGGGATGATTTCAACGACAGGTTCGATGACAGGTGTCTTGGTTTTCCTAGACAATGCAGGGGGAGGTGGCTTGAAAGACTTCTTGGAAGGAGATGACTTTTTCTTCTTTCTATATTACATTAAACGCTTGGCAGACAGACGTGCGACTCCTTGAGAAGTGAAAGCTGGAACAAAGAGAAGATGTAATACACCTAAACGAGATGAAAAAAAACTGGCTCAATCAACGATCACTTACGTCTGTTCGGTGACGACACAACTGTTGGAACTGGAACGGGCACAATAGCATTATCAAATTTCCTTTCATTCAGATGTACCTCCAACGCTAGACTCAACTTAGCCTCAATAGCGGGTCAGGCATACGTTCGAATGTCTCAGGCTCTGAAACAACGATGCACTAAAAATCAAAACAGGTAAAAATGGAAGAAATGATGAATCACCCTACCTTTCCACTTCCACTGGCCCCCGAAAAAAGCAGTAGTCCACTCCTAACGATTTAACCTCCACAAAAAAGAATCGCTTCACCTGATGGAGGACCATCCCTTGAAGACACACCAATGGAAGCACCTACCATAGAAGGTCCAATCACAAGGTCAAGAGCCAATAAACTACAAGAGGACTTAACTACATTTGTCACTCAATTCAGCCTTCAAGGTAACCCTATGGAAGTTGAGGACACATAAGTTAAAGCTAGGACTCTACTCACTTTTGAGTCCAAGAAGATGGCTTGAAGACCTTACCTATCGTTCCCTTTTCTAGTATTTGGACAATTGCATTTTATGTCTTTGTTTTAAGCCGTGTGGTTTATATGTTTTTAAGACATGTTAGGCGTGTGATTTGAAGACCAAGGGTCAGCTAGTCATCCTATTTAAGCCCCCCCCCCTTGGCATTCCATTTTGGCAGTTCAAGATTGATTAAAACATTGTGTTTTCTCCATTAAAAGGGAGCTTTTGAACTCATGTGTGTGATGAGCGGATTGCTTGTATTTACTCTAGATCATTTGTCTATGTCAAGCTTATTAGACTTGGTGTTTGCAAACTCATAGAGCCCCTCCTTGTGCCTCCTCCACGTGAAGGTTGTGTAGGGTTGTAGGATTGGGGTTTCGTGCAGCATTACAACCCGGTTTTAGGCCATCAATCCTTTGGTCTCGTTGTTGATTGCACTTGGTTTCAATCACCATCTATCTCGTCTGTTTTCCCTTCCATTTCCGTGTTATATTCAATTCTGTTTTGCATATTCAATTCTGTTTTTGCAATTCCGATTCTGTTGAAGCTTGTTGATTGTGTTTGAGTGTTTCTATGGAGGTCTAGATCGGTCTTAGCCTAAGTGAAACTGCATCAAGTGGTATCAGAGCCGACTGACTCCATACACACCCTCTAAACTCACTTTGATCATCAATCTAATTATTTCTGGTTCATGTGTTGAGTTTGAGTCCATTACGAGAGAATTCTGATTTTTGTGAGATTAATGTGTGCAGGTTTGAACACCATAAAGGACGGCCTGAAATGAGAGGAAGAAGGGAAGTAGGAGTGGTCTCATCCTTGTCAAATCCTTCAGCCAAACACTCCATTGGCCTTGCGAGAAATCAAAGGAGACGAAGATCCAGCCGACGGTTTGTGTAGATGTTCTTCAAGAGATCTTGCTATTCTTCATGGATCCTGAGTTTGCAGTAAAGGGACGGTTACTAGGACCAAAATTCAAAAGAAAAAACCATTAATTTCCTGACCATTCACTTCCCCACGACTAGAATATTCCTCCTTTAATGCTTCCAATTAATAGAAACTCTTTTTATTTCTTTTAATTCCCTTAATTTAAATTCAAAAAAAAAACCAAGGTCCATTAATTGTAAAATCAGGCGGGCCAAGTGAAAGAAAAGAAACCACAAAAAATAGGGCGGGTCAGGGTCTATTAAACCGGTTAACCCCTCAACCCGAGTTAGTAAGCCGTTACTAGACCGGCTCAGCTTCTTTGTTTATAATCCGGTTCTTCTCTCAACCCGGGTTAGTAAGTCTGAATTACAGTGTTATAAATCGGTCTAAGGAAACGAACCGGAGTCTAATACCTCAGAGTTGATCTAATACTCCAGACCTGGTTTAGTAAGCCTTCCCGAGACAACTTTGAAGAAGGAGAACAAGGGATTGCCATGAGCCCTTGAGCCTACCCTTTGACCTTAGCCATCTAGTCCTTAGCTCCACATTCATCAGGGTTTGACAAGGCTAGACAAGTCGACTTGAAGATAATCACCTATTCTAAGGCTTAAATTTGTGCTTAAACACTAGGTTGCTTTCTCATTCTAGCAATCCGAGAGGAGTGACTTCATATCTTTGTTTCAAACTGATTTGAGCTCTTGACATGAGTAAGCACTAGGTTGAAAGGTTTGAGTTTTACAAATCAGCATCAAGTTAGAGGGGTACAAGTAACAAGAGAGTTGTGTGATCAAACACTTGGTTTGAGAAACAATTGAGAGTGTTATTATCAATCTAACTTAATCTACTTCAGTGTTTGTTGTTTTGATCATGTCTAATCCTAGGGATCATGAAGAAGACAATGAGAGGGCCAATGCAAGGAGTCCAACACCTCTACAACCGGAGGTCTATAGCATCCTTAAGAGCCTCACGGATAGCATCAACTCCCTCACGGCCGACATGAACATTCTCAAGAGCCAATCCACACCTAGACCCACTCCTTTAGGTACCCACATGGAGCCTGGTCAGAATTCTAACCAAGATGGCCGAGTACCGCTCCCCACACAAGAAGGACAATATGAGGAAGCAAGAAGAGAGGCTATGCTTAGGGCTGAGAATCTACTTAGAGGAAATGTCCCTAACCTTCCAAATCCAGATCCACAAGCTAGGAGGAACCCTATGTACCCTCCAACCATACACATTCCTCGGCGTCCAAGGGAAGAACATTCTAATCCTAGATCTCCTAACCCTTTTAGACACCATGAGTTTGTTGACGAATTTCAGGATGAAGATGAAGCCATTGATGAGTATGAGGATTGGAGAAGGGAACGCCAAAGAGGATTCCAAGCTAGGAGGAGAGAGCCTGAGCAAGATGGATTGGGAAGAGTCAAGGTGAATATCCCTACATTTGAAGGAACAAGTGACGTTGATCTATACATGGAATGGGAGACCAAGGTGGAGCAGATTTGGACTTGCCACAATTTCCCCGAGCAAAGAAAGGTACAACTAGCTACCCTGGAGTTCAAAGGCTTTGCTCTAGCTTGGTGGGACAACTTAGTCAAGGAAAGAGCTAGGAACCTTGATCAACCAGTCCGTACGTGGGAGCAAATGAAAGTATTGCTCAGAAATCGGTTTGTGCCTCCCTATTAAACAAGAGAACTTAGGCAGAGATTGGAGAGCCTTAAACAAGGAAGTATGAGTGTAGAAGAAGCTACAAGCCATGCAACATGCTATGCTCAAGGCTGGAGTAAGATAAGATGAAGACTCCACCATTGCAAGGTACCTAAGGATACTCAACTCTAACATTTCCTATGAAGTAGATATGTATCCATGTAGGACAGCCGTGGAACTACTTCACAATGCAATCAAGATAGAGAAGAGGCTTAAGTCTAAGAGCAGCTACACTACAAGCCGTGGGCAATCTACCAACTCCAATTGGAAGCCTAACCCTAAGAGCACTTCCTACAACCGAGAGCAAGGAAGCAATGATCAGTCTGGTCCTAGAAAGGATTTTAGCTCAAACAACACCTCAAGTCAAGCATTTCGGCCACCCTTCACAAGTCAAGGAACAAAAGGAATGTCTCTAACTCTAATCTCCCTAATAAGTCTAGTCAAATTGAATGTTTTAAGTGCAAAGGTAAGGGGGATATGATGAAGGATTGTCCTAATAGGAGAAAAATGATTGTAGATCACTTAGGACACTTTGATTCTTGTAGTGATAATGAAGATGAACCTTGCATTGAAACTGAAATTTAGCATGATAATGACCTAGATCATAGTGACGAATTGGAGTATGAACATGGGGATAGCCTTATTTGCAAGAGAACTTTGCATGTGTTAGCAACTATGGAAGAAACTAGTCAAAGAGATAATCAATTTCATACTAGGTGTCTTGTTAAAGGAAAAGTGTGTAATATGATCATAGATGGAGGTAGTTGTACTAACATAGCAGTACTAGTTTAGTGTCCAAGTTACAACTCCCTACTACTTCACACAAAAGGCCTTCTAAGCTAAGATGGATGAATGAATGTGGTGAATTGAGAGTAACCAAACAAGTGAATGTAGCTTTTAAGATAGGGCTCCTACCAAGATGCTATATTATGTGATGTAGTTCCTATGAATGCTTGTCATCTTTTACTAGGTAGACCGTGGCAATTTGATAGGAAGGTTACTCATAATGGCTATACTAACAAACACATGTTCAAGTTCCATGGAAGATCTATTACCTTGTGTCATATGACTCCATTGCTGGTTTCTCAAGAGTTTGAGAAGACTAAGGCCAAAGAGAAGGTGCAAGAAGAGGACATGAGAAATGGCAACATGCTACTGTCGTCCAAGGATGAGATAGAGGAGATGTGCCTACCCATTGACACTAGAGTCATGACATTGATCAAGCCAAATAAGCACACCCTTGCTAATGCCAAAGGCCACCTCACTATTCTGCCCCATCAATCCAGAATTTGCTTGAAGAGTACAAGGACATGTTCCCGGAAGAGCTACCATTAGGGCTACCACCTTTTAGAGGAATTGAGCATCAAATAGACCTAATCCCGGGAGCTTCATTGCCAAACAGACCGGCCTACAAGATGAACCCTCAAGAGAGCAAAGAAGTGGAAGATCAAGTGCAAGAGATTCTCAACAAGGGTTATGTAAGGGTAAGTAAGTCACCATGTGCCGTGCCGGTTCTATTAGTTCCAAAGAAGGACAATTTTTGGAGAATGTGTGTAGATTGCTGTGCCATAAACAACATCACAATCAAGTATCGTCACCCTATCCCTAGACTTGATGATATGCTTGATGAATTGTATGGTTCTACATTGTTTTCTAAGATAGATTTGAGAATTGGCTATCACCAAATAAGAATGAAGGAGGGAGATGAGTGGAAAACAGCCTTCAAGACCAAGTTTGGTCTTTATGAGTGGCTTGTCATGCCATTTGGTCTTACCAATGCCCCTTCTACATTCATGAGGTTGATGAACTATGTCCTAAGGAGCTATATAGGGAAGTTTGTAGTGGTGTATTTTGATGAACAACACCTCAGGGAAGTATTATCCACACTTAGACTTGATCATCTTTATGCTAATATAAAAAAATGTGATTTTTGCACTAATGAAGTGATCTTTCTAGGATTTGTGGTCAGCTCAAGAGGTTTAGAAGTTGATCAAGAGAAGGTCAAGGCAATCAAGGAGAGGCCTACACCTACCAATGTTGGACAAGTATGGAGTTTTCAAGGTCTAGCCGGCTTCTATAGGCGGTTTGTGAAGGACTTCTCCACCATAGCTTCACCACTCATGGAGCTTACCACGAGGAACACACATTTGTATGGGGCAAGGCACAAGAGGCTGCATTTGAAGAACTCAAGATCAGATTGACCAATGCAGCTCTCCTAGTTCTACCAAACTTTGCAAAACCATTTGAAGTAGAATGTGACGCCTCAGGTATTGGAATTGGTGGTGTGTTAATGCAAGAAGGTATACCCATAGCTTTCTTTAGTGAAAAGCTCAAAGGTGCGTGTCTTAACTATTCTACCTATGATAGAGAGTTATATGCACTTTTTAGGGTCTTGAAAACTTGGCAACACTATCTTTGTCCAAGTGAATTTGTACTACACACGGATCATAAGTCATTAAAGCATCTAAGAGGACAAGATAAGTTAGATAGGCGTCATGGTCGTTGGATGGAATTTATAGAAACATTCCCTTACATAATCAAGTATAAGAAGGGAAAGGATAACATAGTGGTCGACGCCCTCTCTAGGAGACATGCTTTGATTGGTCAACTTGATTCTAAGGTGCTAGGGTTTTCTTACATTAAGGAACTTTATGCTTGTGATTCTGATATTGGGGATATCTATAGACATTGCCTAGACAAAGGGTCCTATGATAAGTGTTTCTATTTGTTTGATGGATTCCTTTTTAGGGCAAGTAAGGTTTGCATACCTAAGTGCTCATTAAGGCTCTTGCTTCTTGAGGAATCACACAAGGGAGGTCTTATGGGGCATTTTGGCCGTGACAAAAGTTATGCTATGCTTAAAGAACACTTCTATTGGCCTCATATGTTAAAAGATGTTGAGCATGTACTTAAAAGATGTTTAGAGTGTTTGAAAGCTAAGTCTAAAGTGAAACCCCTTGGACTCTACACACCACTACCTACACCCTCTTCTCCTTGGCTAGATATAAGTATGGACTTCATTGTAGGACTGCCTAGGACTAGGAAGGGCCGAGACTCAATTTTTGTGGTTGTAGATAGGTTTTCTAAGATGGTCACTTTATTCCTTGTCACAAAACTGATGATGCTTCACATGTGTCTACTCTTTTCTTTAGAAAAGTGGTGAGATTACATGGGATTCCTAGGACAATTGTAAGTCATAGGGATACTATGTTTTTAAGTCACTTTTGGCATTCTCTTTGGGGACAACTTGGTACAAAACTCTTGTTTTCTACTTCAAGTCATCCTCAAACCGATGGCCAAACTGAGGTTACCAATATAACACTTGGTACCCTACTAAGGACAATCATTAGGACGAACTTAAAGTCATGGGAAGATGTATTGCCACACGCTGAATTTGCATATAATAGTGCAAAACATTCTTCCACAACTCTAAGTCCTTTTGAATGTGTCTATGGTCTTAACCCCTTAACCCCACTAGATCTTGTACCGTTTCCTATGAAGGAACGACTAGATTTTGATGCAGACAAACAGGTGGAGTTCATTAAGGAGTTACATGAGAGGACCAAGCTGAGGTTGGAGCAACTAGGGCATGAAGTGGCAGCAAGGAACAACAAAGTAAGGAGAAGAGTGATCTTCAAACCGGGAGACTTGGTGTGGGTGCACTTGCTTAAGGAGAGATTCCCTACAAAGAGAGCCTCCAAACTAGCTCCAAGGGGTGATGGACCATTCAAGATCCTAAGGAGAGTAGGTGACAATGCCTATGTTGTAGACCTACCGGATGACTATGGTGTTAGTGCTACCTTCAATGTGGCTGATCTTACACTCTATGAAGGACATGAGGGCACAACTCAAGATTCGTGGTCGAATCCTTTCCAAGGAGGGGAGGATGATGGAGGACCATCCCTTGAAGACACACCAATGGAAGCACCTGCCATAGAAGGTTCAATCACAAGGTCAAGAGCCAAGAAACTAGAAGAGGACTTAACTACATTTGTCACTCAATTCAGCCTTCAAGGTAACCCTATGGAAGTTGAGGACACATTGGTTAAAGCTATGACTCTACTCACTTTTGAGTCCAAGAAGATGGCTTGAAGACCTTACCTATCTTTCCCTTTTCTAGTATTTGGACAATTGCATTTTATGTCTTTGTTTTAACCCGTGTGGTTTCTATATTTTTTAAGACATGTTAGGCGTGTGATTTGAAGACCAAGGGTCGGCTAGTCATCCTATTTAAGCGCCACCCCCCCCCCCCTTGGCATTCTATTTTGGCAGTTCAAGATTGATTAAAACATTGTGTTTTCTCCATTGAAAGCGAGCTTTTGAACTCATGTGTGTGATGAGCGGATTGTTTGTATTTACTCTAGATGATTTGTCTATGTCAAGCTTATTAGACTTGGTGTTTGCAAAATCATAGAGCTCCTCCTTGTGCCTCCTCCACGTGAAGATTGTGTAGGGTTGTAGGATTGGGGTTTCGTGCAGCATTACAACCCAGTTTTAGGCCATCAAGCCTTTGGTCTCGTTGTTGATTGCACTTGGTTTCAATCACCATCTATCTCGTCTGTTTTCCCTTCCATTTCCGTGTTATATTCAATTCTGTTTTTGCAATTCCGATTCTGTTGAAGCTTGTTGATTGTGTTTGAGTGCTTCTATGGAGGTCTAGATCGGTCTTAGCCTAAGTGAGGTTGCATCAACACCCGCGGTCATTGACACTCAGGCTGAGGGCGATTGGTTTGGAAGACACTATGCTCTTAAGGCTGTACTGGAACTATTGGATGCAGACAAGAAATAACAATAATCAACATCATCAGCGGTAAGAAGAAGCTCATACCTTACATTGAGGCGATCAAGGATACGGAGAATCCTCCAGGCTTGGGGCATGAGTTGACACGGCACCACTCCGTACAATTGTATTACTAGTGAAAAAAATGAGAAGACAAGCCCTATTTTGAGGGGATACTCGTAAAACACATCCATCCTTCTCGCATGGCATCGGCTCTATAGTGGTCGATGGGAATTCTGGCTATCGTATCGGCCGGAAACTTTCCCATCTTCAAGATCTTTTCTAGCCGAACATGAGTTATTTCTCTCAAGGCTACATCGGATTCGTCCAGATAAGACGACAGAGACTGGTCGACGGGCACGTTAACAATAGGAGAAGACACATCAAGGGAGGCCATTTCTTGGTAAAGTAAGCTCTTTGGGAGATGAAGAAGTGAAAACTCATAGGCTGTAATTAAAGGAGGAGTTGTAGAAGAAGCGGTACCGTCACATCCACGCTTTGGGTAAGAGAAGTGCAACTGCTACGTGTGCGTCGCTCAAAGGGAAAAAAGGGATTAACCGTTTGTTTTCAAGTTTCCTCGACCGGCTCACCCTTTTTGGGGCAATTGTTGGGCCCAGGTCTTAGTACAGTCCAGAAACGTGCTAGAAGCTTGAATAATGCATCTGCCTTCCGATTGGTCGGGGCCACAAAGTGTTGGATGTAACCGTTGAAGTACGTCCGACGTGGTAAAAGGAACATTCCAAATCGCAACAAGCTCGACCGAAAATGTAGGAGAGTGGACGACTCGGACAAAGTGAATGTTGTGCGTAATTTTCTGATATAAATAGGACGAGATTAAACTGTTGTATACACGTTCTCATATTCTACGAAATCTATAATCAAATTCCATTACTAATCAATGAAAAACAATTATTTTTTGTTTTAATTTCATTTATTTGATCGACTAGTTAGCTTATTTAAGATAATTTAGGCATTTTCATTTTTTTGGCCAAAATAATTTTAATTATTGATAATTTTAATAATTTATATATTTAGACTCAATCTAGACATGCACATGGTTGACCGCTAAGGGTCGGTTCATACAAGTATACACGATCATCTGTGTTTTTTTTTTGATAGGCGGCCAACAAAGAGATTCCTCCCTAACCAGGAGTCAATCCCGCATTATCAAGCTTGATAATGCTTACAAAAACAAAAACAAAAACAAAACTAAGGAGCAAAGGTTGCGAAACTCTCAACCTTTCTCGCAAAGCCCTGATATAAGTATCAGGTACACTACATAACTTACAAGTATTACATAGGTATACTAGATAATCAAGATCGATGTCGTCCGCTGCCCTGGAAGCTATGAAGTCAGCAACCCTGTTGTTTTCTCTAAAGCAGTGAAAAATCTTTACTCCCTTGAAAGGTTGAAGAGCGTTGACAACATCTTGAATAATGGTCTTTATGCTCCAAGGTACCTGCCATATTTTACGAATAACATTGATAACTAATAAATTGTTGCCTTCTAAAATAATGTTTTGTAGCTTCAATTGCTGCACTAGTAGGATGCCCTCTAGTGATGTTGTTGCCTCACCTTGGATTGTGGAGTAAACTTTGATGCTACTACGACTAATTTTGACGACTTCACCCTTAGAATTACGAATGACATTACTAATGTAAGACTCTCTATTTGAAAAGTAAGAAGCATCGAAATTTATTTTGTACCAGTCTTCAGGCGGTCTGTGCCAGATGTTACCATTTTTCCTCTTCTTATGTGAGTGCGGAGTTTTATTATCAACTTTTTTAGTGTTATTCGGATGAACTTGTTTTACCGAATTGAAGTCTTTAGTTGCGGTCCAAGAATGAAATAGGATGAAGGTCGTGTCAATGAGTTTAGATTTAGGATTATTGGTTCTGTCAAAGATTAGCCTATTTTGATTTTTCCATAAACCCTAAGGAAAATATTAGATCGATATCTTTATTGTTATTAATAAAATATTCAAAATCATGCACAAAATTATTACTGAAGATATAATTAATTTTCTTCCCCGTTATCTGTTCTAGGATAGTAATCATATCAGTAGTTACTGGGCATTGAAAAAACAAATGTGATGTAGTTTCGCAATAGCTGTTACAAGTTGTACAGATATTTGGAACTCGATTAAAATACCTATTTAGTCTATCTGTTGTAGGAAGACAATCAGATAGAGATTTCCAAAGAAAGTTTTTGATCTTTGGTGGAATATTAAGGTTCCACATCTTAGTAAAAATAGAGGAATTTGAATTGGTGTTACAATTTTTAGTAAGCTGAACTGCACTTTTTGTACTAAAATCTCCTGAGCTTGAAAGCTTCCAGATCAGTTTATCATCAACATCCGATGATGGAATACAACTTCTAATGACTTGATTAACAATAGTCGTTGGGAGTAGAGTTGCCAACTTAATGGGATCCCACATTTTATTGTTTGTAATAAATTCGGAGACTTTAGTATGGCTATTATGAACTAGAGGGTTGAAGTAAGATGTAATATCAATGTCTGCAATCCAACTATCATTCCAGAAGTTTATATTCTTCTCATTTCCTAAAATCCATAAAAGACCTTTCTTAAATTTGTCTCGTAAATGTAATAAACGGCCGAATTGCCAATAATGCTTGGATTTTTTGTTGTAAGAAAGAAGACATTTTTGTTTAATATATTTTTCTTTAATAATTTTAACCCACATGTTAAAATCATTACCGTTAACAATTTTCCATAACAATTTCATTTATAGCGCAATATTCATGTGTTCAGCTTTGTGGAGCCAGTCTACCATTGATTTTCGGTTGATAGATCTTGTCCCACGAGAGTAGAGCCCTGGAATTAGGATTAAATATATTCCAGAAAAATTTCTTGTTGATGCCATCAATTTGATTATGAACCCCTGTTGGCAAATAGAAGCTTTGCATTAGATAATTAGTCTTAGAAAGAAGGTTAGATTGTATAAGTTTCGTTCTACCAGCCTGCAAAAGTGTGTTGGCTTTCCAATGCTATAACTGATTACTTAATTTATTTATAGCATAGTCAAAACACGCATTTTTTACCTTGCCTACGACAATTGGAATGCCCAAGTATATTTCCATAGTTGTAGTAATACGTATTTGCAACTCAGAAGCGATATTGTTCCTCACCGTGACCGCGATGTTTTTAGAGAATTGAGTCGGGCTTTTTTCATAATTAATTTTAAGACCCGATATATTGGATAAGATGTCTAGACTAGTCTTGATGTATTTAGCATTAGTAACATTCGCATTAGCGAAGATAATAGTGTCATCTGCAAAACTGAGAAAAGGAATACAAGTCCCCTGGTTAAAAATCTTGATTCCTACCTTATGACTTTGTTTACGGGATTCTATAGTTAAAGTTCTGGTTAAGTATTCCATTGCTATAATAAAAATAAAGGGAGCAATGGGATCACCCTGTCGAAGTCCACACGTAGGTTTAAAGAGTGGTCCAGGTTCATTGTTAACCAGAACCGAAAATGAAGAAGATTTTATGCAATTCATAACTAGATTTGTCCCTTTAGAAGAAAAACCAAATGATAGCATTATTTGATGAATGAATGGCCATTGAATTTTGTCATAGGCTTTTTGCATATCTATCTTTCCGGCCATCCATCCCATGGCCTCTTTATTTTTCTTATGAAAAGAATAAAAAATTTCATGTGCTATTAGGATATTATCTTGAATCAGACGGTCTTGGACGAAAGCACCCTGGAGAGGGTGGATTATCTTTGGCAATAAGTGTTGTAATCTATTTGCTAGTAGTTTAGTAATAATTTTATACACAGTGTTGCATAGGCTGATAGGTCTGAAATGATTAATGGTTTGCGGATTACTTATATTAGGAATTAGAGATATAAAAGAATGGGTAGTCTCAGTAAGAAGAGTTTCACTATGAAAGAAAGCTTGTATCGATTTGGTGATTGAGTTTCCCATAATGGACCAAAACACTTGGTAGAATTCTGTTGGGAAACCATCAGGTCCACAAGTCTTATTTTTAGGTAAATTCATAACAATATTTTTCACTTCAATGTTAGTTGGATTCTTAAGAAGTAAGGCATTGTCCGTGTCTGAGATAAGCTGAGGGATGAGTTCAAAATCATGGATGTTCAAGGGTTTTATATGATGCGGATTAACCGATTTTGAAGATCCTTAGTGATTGCTTCCTGAATTTATCGTTGCTCCGAGTATTGGATACCATTTAAAGAGGTGAATGATGAGATTTTTTGTTTAAAGCTTCTTTGCTTGGCAATAGTGTGGAAGTATTTAGTATTCTTATCCATATGATAACTGTTTTTAATTTTATCACGTTGAACCTAGTATTTATGTTGGAAGGATAATAGAGCGTGGTATTGACTCGAATATTCTGAAGTTTATGGATTAGATAAATATTTTGAGGATCATTAAAAATGTCGTGTTGAATCATGTTTAAATTTTTTGTGGTTTGAAGAAGTTTTTGTGATTATTATCAGTGAACTGTTTCCTCCAACTTTTTGAAAGATTTTTTAAATATCTTTGTTTCATATAGAGAGTAAACATGAATGAACCTTATTGATTCATGGACCAAGCTTTTTTCACCATAGTAGTATAGTATGGATGATCTATCCAGGCATTTTCAAAGCGAAACGGGTAATTTTTACGTGGTTGTTCGCTTTCCAGATTAAGGACAATACAACAGTGATCCGAAGTAGTAAAAGGAAGATGTGTGATCTCAATGGATTTAAACCAATTATGAAGACTCGGTTGAATCATACATCTATACAATTTTTCCAGAATAGTATTTGAAATATTGATAGATTTTCTCCAAGTAAATGAGAAACCTTTATAAGGAACTGTAAGAAGGCCAAATCTATTAGAAAGGTTTTGGATTCTTTGGAATCTTTGAGGGTTTGGATCGTTCCCGCCCCATTTATCCAAAAAGCAGGCAATTTCATTAAAATCGCCCATAATTAGAAAAGTAAGTCTCATTTTTGTAATTTTTCTACATAATTTATCCCAGTACGCTGATTTAGCAATATATTCCGCAGGTGCATAAATAAATAAGAGGAGTAATTCAATATTATTATTAAGAAACTTTAGAATGATTAAGTTGTTTTTGTGATACAGGATTGAGAACGAGTTTACGTAGTGGGAATTAGAAAGTAAAATCCATAACCCACCTCTGGATTGATCTGCGAGGGTTAATATAAATGTGCTTAAAGCCTAATCTGTGTAAAAAATTGTTATTAGGAATATTGTTCGATTTTGTTTCTGCTAAACATAAAATATCGAGTGAATTTTCCCGTTTTAAGAAAGCAATTTCTATCCACAAATCAGGTTTTGTCGTACCTCGACAATTCCAATATGCATTATTCATTTAAATCATTGTATGTACGTAATCAGAGCGTGAGTGCTCCACAAATTATTACTAATGAGATCCTCCCTTATTAAACGATAAGGGACAAGGATAATTAAGAGTAACAGAAGGTGGGAAAACCCATAATGAATGTAATTGAGAGAATCCCATATTAAAAGATAACGGACAATGTTAAGAATCATATGAGAGAATCCATTATCAAAAGATAATGGACAATGTCGAGAATTATATGTAGTAGTGATCATAGAATAAATAAATAGCATACAAGCCCATGCAAACGTACCACCACCATAAAAAAGGATGCGCTTTCTATCAGCCCAAAACACAAACCAGCCCAATAGAAAGCCTTTTCGAGCCAAGCTGATCGGCCTACATACAAAACAACCAAGGAGGGCCTATCCTAAAAAGAACAACACCCAATTTCATAATTAAAATAACATCATGCCACCAAGTTGGCTGATCCAAACTAGGCCCAGAATTACAGCCCACCTAGAAATGAGTAATCAACCTTCCTAAATAAAAATCTAGGAGCACAATATACAGCAGAGCACAAAGCTACAGATAACACACATCTTTAATGATAATATAGGAAAGAAGTACCATGTGGTAAGACCCGGTGGAAAGACTGTTGCTGCTGCACATGCAGTGGACCGCAAGGCAGGGCAGAAACAGCATCTCCAGCCCGCGGAGAAGGCGTAACCACATCTCAGTGGCGAGTAGACCGACAGTTATGGTGACCAGACTCCAGGCGGAAGAGATCCCCCACCAGAAATAGTAAATTACATCAACCCAGCAGCAAAAGACAAGATCATAATTACATCCATAAAAATGCTTAATTCAGATTCAGCGAGATTGATCACAATACATATTGATAAACAACAATAACACGGGCCTTGCAAATTACTGGTGATTAAGATAAAAAGTAAAGCAACTGTGGGCAAAATGAGCTTCATCTCTACAACTGTAAATTAGAACCCAGGAGCTAATAACAAAATCTGTAGAACAAAAGTGAGAACCAATATACAGGATATACATAATCTTCCTATTGAAATTAACCCTTCTAGGACATAGTGAGGAATGAAAAAACACACTCAAAAGATTGTCAACGGGAAGAGTGACATTCAGACAGCAATTCGGAACTTGTATCTTAGCTAGGTATAAAACCCTAAATTGGAATGACTCAAGATATATGAGGACTACAAGCATCACTGTAAGGTCAACCATGATATTGTTTGAATAATTAACCGGCGTTCCACCACTATCACATAGTCAATTGAACATCAAAAGAGAATTATAGGATAGATAAACGCAATTTAAACAAAGACAGTTCGAAATAAATAGAGAAGGGTTTTGTAGGAAACCAATTTTGATGAGTTGGGGGAGAACCAAATGAGATTTGAACTCAAGAACTTTTTATAGTACAATTAGAGCTTACAACCTTAGCTAGAGAATTTTTTTTGTTATAGATTAGATTTTTTTTAAAATATATCTATTCTTTTAGTTTTTTCCACTAAATATAATTAGTGGAATCGGGTAAACAGGGGGCCCGGGCCCCCCTAATACCCCCTAAATCCGCCCCTGCTGCCAACCACCGCACTGGTAACCGGCAGAAATTACTCTTCACCAAGTTAGAGAGAGTCTCTCTCTAACTTCTCTCCTCTTCCCCCCTCCAATTCACGATCATCTGTGTTATATATGCACGATCATCTGTGTTCAGACTCGTCATTTATATTCTCAGATTCAGATCGGTAATTAATTGCTCGGTTAAAGTATATATATATATATATTGTGTACTATACTAGCAGTTTAGATCATGTAGTCCATTGATTCAATTGGTTCATCAAATTAAAACCACAAACTCAATCTAATCCTTCAATTCTATCGACCAAGTCCCAAATTAAGGTATGAAGTTGCCACCACCACCTGACGCCCTAAAAGTGTTCCTATCAAATGCAAAAGTGGTTTGGAAACAATGGAATGTCCAGTCCATGCTTCTAACTAGCTTCACCATCCAACTAGTCCTCATCTTCCTCGCCCCCTTTCGTAAACGTACCTCAAATCGCGTCGTTATCGCCTCAGTCTGGTTGACCTACCTCCTTGCCGACTGGGTAGCCATCCAAACCATTGGCCTTATTTCAAGCCCATGTGGTTCTGTTACGGTTCCTTAGTTTTGATGTTGGCAAGTCACTTCCTAACTTGCTTACCTGAGTGTTACATGCAGTTACTATTTAGGGAAGCTTCCCTCTTGGGAGACTTTCCTTATCAGGGAAGTTCCCCTATTGGAAAACTTTCCTTAACAGGGACGCAAATTCAAACCCGGAATCAATCTTTCTACATTAAGGAATGAGAAGTTGGTCAAAAAAAGTTAAGTCAATACAAGGATTAAGTATTTAAAGATCGGATCTATTTAATTAAAGATGCGAGCGGTTGGGATATGATTTAAGAGAAGATCTTTGAGGAAGATACTTGGAAGCCGAACAATAATAAGTTGAGATATGGGCCGGCTCAAAGCTAACGATATGGAAGATCAAGATCGCAACAACCTTGTGCGTACCTTGATAGGAGATATACGAAGTCTTTCATATAAATAAGAAGACGTCTTCT
This sequence comes from Phyllobates terribilis, assembly GCF_046119375.1. Classification (NCBI taxonomy): domain Eukaryota; kingdom Metazoa; phylum Chordata; class Amphibia; order Anura; family Dendrobatidae; genus Phyllobates; species Phyllobates terribilis. The sequence continues at coordinate 36,980 of NW_027366745.1, read as the reverse complement.
CCATGAAGGTGTGCGTGAAATTACAGAGAAAAGAATAGGCTGCTAGGTTAAGTTAGTCATACACTTGAAAGGGTTGAGTTGGTGTACGAGAGAGAGAGAAGAGTGGTTTAGGTTATTCCGAGTTCTCCATTTGTAACAAACAAGAAATCCAATAAAAAGAGTGTGTGAGTTTCTAATCCTTCTAGTGACGAACTAGAAGGTAGTGATTTTACTCAATACTATTTGGTGTTGAGGTTTCCACTATAAATATCTTGTTAAGCTTTTACATTTATATTTCCGTTGCTATAGAATTAGGGAAGTGACTCTCGCTTTCCTAGTCGCTTATGTCACAACGATCCAACAATTGATATCAGAGCCCGGTACTAGTTGTGACTAAATTGAAGAAATGGCCTCAAGCAACTCAATCAACGACTCTTTCTGGAAGCCTTCGGCTCTCAAAAACGGAGTGTAGGAAAGTGTTTTAAGTAGCTATTGTTCAATGTCTCTAAAGTTCATTAAGCTTTAGATGCGCTTCTCCAAGTATATAATTGCGCTTTTATACTTAGAGATGCGCTTGACCTTTGTTGAACACTTAGTAATCGATTTACTAATGTCCTTGTACGCGGAAGAGGTCAGACAACAATAAAGCGCGCTTTAAGTGGTTAAAGCGCACTATGATTTGCACACAAGAGTTTTCAAACGGTGAGAACCCTAAGTCACTAGTTGACTCGGGATAAAACTCACCACTACTTGTATTGATAGAAGAAGATTACAATCACTAGCTTCAACTCTCGAAGCTCACTCTCGTAAACTCTCTCCTAACAATACTACACTTCAGCTCTAGAACAAAATGGCTCTTCACTCACGTATACAAATGAGTAAACACTTAAGCTCTTCTAGCTTCTCTCTTAATTCCTCACTTTGTAACCCTTGTGATAAAAGCTACAGTCCACTATTTATACACTCAACTTAAGATACAACCTCTTAATTTCGTGTAACAAACTTGGACTAAACTAGCTGCCACCTCATCAATCCGTGGGTATTGATCAAATTGCTAGAGATGATCGGATCAATTTGGTTTTGCTCTTCAAGTTGTTGATTCAAGCCATGTTAGCAATCCGTGCACTACTCGCTCAACAAACTTCTCCACGCTGGCAATCCCTGGAGTGGCGTCCCAAAAGACTTCAAATCCTTTTCGCACCACTTTTGCACACAATTTGAATCTTCCCGCTTACCAGCCTTTCCAAGCGTTTGAGTTTTGTTCTTCTGCGACGGCGTGCAACCTTTGCTTCAGTGGAACTTCTTTATCAACCTTTACTTCGCTTCATTCAAGCGCATCTTCTATGCCTTAGAAGCTCGACTAAACTCCTTTGGACATGAATGGGATTATTCAACACCGCTTGCGAAACTTACTTTCTTCGCTTGGTGTTAAGCGCAACTGAGAACAGTTGAAGCGCATCTCTACGTGGCTTAAGCGGCCATCCCAATAGATATTACAATAACCTGGGAAGCTTTAAAATACTAAGAGATTAAACATATTAGTTTGTTATCATCAAAATAAAGAGAAATAGATTAATCTTTAATAAGACTATCAAAGCTCAATTAACAATTTCCCCCTTTTGATGATGACAAACCATTAATAGGTAAGGCTCATAATACTTTCTGTAATGATCAAAGTGAAGACAATAAACAACAAGTTAATCATATATTCAGATTCGGAATTAGATCGAAGTACCTTACCAAGTACTTAACCAACAGTTTCAAATTCCCCCTAAGTTCAAGAACGGTATTAAACTTCCCCCTTAATCAAAGAAGAATCTTTACCTGTTTTCTTACCCCTTTTGACATCATTGAAAAACTCAAGCTCAATCATACAGTAAGAAAGATAGTAGGTTGCGCTTTCTAGCTAAGAAAGCAAACAAGCAAGTATAGCGAACAAAAATCAACTTAATTACCACAGAGTAAAGTTAGCGAAGCTCTCAGAGATATAAAAGTCAGAACATACTTCATTATCATTAAAAAGCATACTGCCACAAGAGTAGGGTACATATCCTAAGGAGACGAATTCAAAGAAAGCAAAAGAACAAAGCAGGAGAATAAGAAAGAGACAAGACCGCCAACACAAAAACAACCTAACATCTTTCATCAGCCTCAATCATCAACTGAAACACCCGATCAAAACCTGACTGCACCATCAACGCAAATTTCTCAACAGACTCACACAGCTCGGTTAAGCGCCTTTCAACCCGCTCGTGATGCGCTTCTAGTGCGGCAACAACATCTGAGAAGTCTGTAGAAGGAGCAGCAGTTCGAGCGCGAGGAATCTGTTCTGAGCGAGAGCTAGAGGGGTGAGTAGCTTCAGTCTTAGGAAGTAGTATGTCACAGATAGAGTCTGAGGTGAGGAAGGTTGAGCAGTCGTAATCAGTGAGCGAGGTATCATATAGACCATATGCCTTCAACATTTTGCAGATCAGATGAGGGAATGGAAGGGGGCCTAAGGTTGTAGTGCGACATAAGACGAGGTGGCTCATCATAATTTGAGCGGTATTGACCATCTGGTTTGAAATTACAACCGCCATGTTGCAACAATCGGCGATAGTGACCTTCTCCCTGTCGTAGTCTCTGGGTGTGATGTTCGTGATGATGAAGTGGTGGAGCAATCTTCGACTGGGATTCAACATGTCAACGGTGAGAGTGCGCTTTGGTACATTTGGATCAAAAACTGCCTCTTTGAGCTGCTTCGCACCGGCGGGCCAATTTTTCTTATACAAGCACCTGAACCCGTTGGATTGCCTTGTGATCCCGATTGCTTTCTCCAAGTCCTTCACCAAGAAGGTTTCTCTGGAATTTCCACGCCAATTGAACCATACCTGAGAATATTCTGGGTTGGCAGGTTGGTCCTCCATTGTTGCGTAGAACTGATACACCATCGAATCATTGCATCTCGCTGGCTCAGTTTCTAGTTTATCCCATCCTTGGAAGCTCAACCACGTCGAAAAGCGCGTCATGTGTGACGACTCGTGAAGCTCAGAAAGGAGGTCGGGGGTTACAATTTCTGGAAATAGGAAAGAGCGTTTAACGATACCTGGAGGCACAGGAGGAAACTCATTGGCGCCAATGACCTTAGCGCGCTTTGAACTTGTGGACTTTCCTCGTTCTGTGACAACCTCTGGTGGTGATCAATCATGTTCTGACCCATCTGACGACTCTACCTCTTCAGGAGGAGTAGGAAGATGAGCCTTGCGCTTTTTCTTCTGTCTGCGAAGCGCATCACTCTGTCTGTCTGCACGCTGAGAATTCAACGGGAGAGGAGACTCGTGTTCTGATCGCACTTGGATGTGGTAGTCCGCGTCTTCATCACAATCAGATGGTATAGAAGCGAGAAGATCTTTAGGAGACAAAAGTGATTGTGTACCTGGTCTGGACTATGTGCCTAGTCTGGAGGGGGTGTCAATTTCAAGCACACTCTTACCCTTGGCCGGGGTAGAGAGAGGCACTTAGATTAGAAGCATCTGTAGTAGTCATGGCAGTCTACTTCTGAACATCATAACCAGCAAGCTCAAGGTCTTTAGCATTGATGGTGAGATCGACGATAGGCTCGCGTGAAGAAGATGGAGCATCTAGGGAGGTTGAATTTGTGGAGCTGGGTTGGACATGGAGGGACCAAACGAAGAAGATTGAGCTTGTAGTAGGGACTCAACCTTCTCGTGGGTTTCTGGGTCAAGGAAGGCTAGATTTAGGTTCTCCATTGGTAAGAGGTGATGTAGAGGGAATGAGGAGTATATAGCGCGATCGGAGTTTGAGAGAGAGATAGAGGAAGACAAGAGGTAACCAGGTAAATGGGAGAGGAGGGAAAATACTTGTTATATATACACGCTTGGCATCCACTCTCAACCGACTAAAGCGACCAATCAAAACAGACTGTAGGAACGGCACTGGGCGGTGCAACGGTCCAGTGAAAGTTCCGGATTTGACGCGCTAGGTATCCCAACGGCTAGAAAAAGTAGCCGTTACATCAAAAAGCTGGAAAGATCCGTTTGCCAACTAGCCGTTGCTTCATAATTAAGCTAACCCCAAAATACTGTATAAAGACTGCCCAATTGCGCTATGAAGCTCAAAACAGAAGGCTGCTAGCGTGAGAAGCTCAACCAAATACCACTGCCAAATATTCTGATGTAGCACAAAACTGACTGAGAGCGTTAGGTGTAGCTGTGTGATGTCCAGTTCAACTTACCAACCACAATGTAATGCAAGCAATGAATAGGAAATGCACATTTCAAGTTGGGACATTAGAGCATTCAATCACTCAAGTTTAAGTGAGCGTATGTGCATATAATAAGGGTAATTGGGCTTTATTTCACCAAATGAATACTTCTCTTATGTGGAGTTCAATAAGGACAAGAGAAGAGTAACATCTAGTCAAGCTTAGGACACCTATACAATGAATCATTTCTTTAGGCATGTAATAGGGGTAGAAGACAATCACCATTGTCAAGTTTTGGCAAAGAAGATCATGTAAATGACTATGATTATAACAAATCGAGTTAAGCAAGTAAGACAACTTTAGTACTAATTCATTTAATGAACAACCATAAAGCATGAATGACTCAAAGCTATCAAGCGCAAGCTACCATAGTTCGTACCTTGATACTAAGCTCACTAATTATAGTCAATGAAGGGATACTTACAGGGCCATAGCCTCAAAGCTAATGGAGTCGCATAAGGCCAATCTGAACCCGAAGGTTTAAGAAGACCTATCGATTAAGCGCCTTAGTAAAAATATCCGCCAATTGCTCTTCTGAAGATACATGAGTAAGCTCGATGTTCTTGCGCTCCACATGATCACGTAGAAAGTGATGGTGTACATCGATGTGCTTAGTTCGTGTGCGATGTACTGGGTTCTTTGACACACATATTGCACCGGTATTATCAGAATAGATAGTAATAGTGTCTAGATTAATACCGTAGTCAACGAGCTGTTGCTTTATCCACAGTACTTGAGCACAACATTGTGTTGCGGCTATGTACTCTACTTCTATTGTTGAAAGCGCAATACAGTTCTGCTTCTTGGATCCCCATGAGACAAGACAAGGGCCAAGAAACTGTGCCATTCCACTAGTGCTCTTGCGGTCTGCTAGATAACCTGCATAATCTACATCGGTGTAGCCAACAAGAGAAAGACCTCCCCTTTGGAATACCAAAGGCAAAGATCATCAGACCCCTTTACATACCTAAAGATGCGCTTTACGTGTGAAAGGTGAGAAGCGCGAGGGTCTGACTGAGATCGAGCACAAACAATAACGGCAAAGAGAATATCAGGTCTAGAAGCTGTTAAATACATAAGGGAGCCAACCATACCTCTATACATTGTTTGATTTACCTTCTCAACCATAAGATCCTTATCAAGCTTTGTAGTGGTTGAGAAAGGTGTAGGACATGGTTTGCTATTCTCCATTTGATACTTCTTCAAAAGCTCTTTGATGTATTTTTGTTGATGAATTTCTATTCCATCGTCCAATTGGTTAACTTGAAGCCCTAGGAAGTACTTGAGCTCACCAAGCATGATCATACTGAACTTGAGGCTCATAGTGTTCTTGAAATCCTCTACAAGCTGCATGTTAGTTGAACAAAATATAATATCATCTACATAAATCTGGACAATGAGAATATCACCTTTAACTTCCCTGATAAAGAGGGTTTTGTCTACCAAACCTCTTTTGTAGTCGTTTGTCAAGAGATACTTCGATAGACAATCATACCAATTGCGAGGAGCTTGCTTCAATCCATAAAGCGCTTTGTCTAGGAAGTACATGTGGTCTGGATAAGCTGGATCTTCAAATCCTGGTGGTTGTTTGACATACACTTCCTCATTAAGATTACCATTAAGGAAGGTAGTCTTGACATCCATTTGGTACAGATTGAATCCTTTGTGTGCGGCATAAGCTATCAACAATCGAATTGCTTCTAGGCGAGCAATTGGTGCGTACGTCTCATCGTAGTCGATCCCTTGTTGTTGGTTATATCCTTGTGCAACAAGTCGAGCTTTGTTACGTACCACAGCTCCACTATCATCCAATTTGTTCATGAATACCCAGCGCGTGCCAATAATGGTTCTATCACCTGGCCAGGGTACTAGAAGCCAAACTTGGTTGCGCTTGAACTCTTCCAGTTCTTCTTGCATGGCAATTATCCAGTATGGATCTTGAAGCACGACTTGTATGGACTTTGGTTCCTGTAAGGAGACAAAAGCACTACAAGCAAGCAAGTTACGAACGTTAGAACGAGTTTGGGTACCATTTTCAAATTGAGATATGATCACCGAAACTGGATGGGAGTTCATCTGTTGATAATCTCGCACTGTGACCACAGTATTGTCTGGTAGCTTCATCGTTGTAGTTTTGGACAAGCTTATAATACCACCAGAATGGTCACTAGGTCCTGCTTGAGGACTTCCAGGTTGCGCTTGGCATTACTAGATCCCGCTTGAGAGCTAGAAGATCCAGCTAAAGTAACTGAGGGTTTTACCTGACCTGGGCATGAAGGTGAAGTTGGAGCTTGATCTTCACTTGATGGTCCACTTCCTTTATCTGTATTCTGAGTGTTGTCCTCTGAAATGACTTCTTCACTTGGATTGCTAGCTTCTGTGGCCAAAGGCTGAGAAGCGCATCGACCACAATCATCATCGTCACTTTCTACGCCTGGAGGAGAGGTAGAAGGTTGCGCTTGAGGAATAGGAGGAGAAGCTGGAGGTAGATCATGGCTAGCGAATGGGTCATCGTTGATTTCTGGTACGCTATCGAGCTCTCCTTCATCAAAAGTCACATGAATGCTATCTTCTTCCCTCTGAGTTCTCAGATTGAGTACTCTATACCCCTGGCTAGTAGGAGCATATCCAAGGAAGATAGCTTAGTCGTTCCTGGCATCAAACTTACCCAAGAGATCCTTTCCATTGATATTGACGTAACACTTGCAACCAAACACTCGTAAGTGAGAGATATTCGGTGTACGTCCATTGAGCAATTCATATGGAGTTTTCTCTAGGATTGGCCTTAAGAAGGCTCGGTTAGTAATATAACATGCCGTGCTCACAGCTTGTGCCCAATAGTATGAAGCGACACCACTAGAGAGTAGCATTGTGCGTGCCATCTCTTGTAGAGTCCTATTCTTGCGCTCAACCACACCATTTTGCTCAGGAGTTCTAGGTGTAGAGAAATTATGATCTATACCCCTTTCCTCACAAAATGATAGGAACTCTCCATTCTTGAATTCAGTTCCATTATCAGAACAAATTGCACAAATGGGGAGTCCTAGCTTCTTTTCCAGTAAAAGCGCAAGAGGTTGAAACTTTTCGAAGGTTTCACTCTTGTGTTTTAGGAAGAGAGTCCAGGTATAGCGAGAATAGTAATCAACTATAACAAAAATAAAGCGATTACCTCCTTTACTCTGAGTGCGTAGTGGTCCACATAATTCCATGTGGAGAAGCTCAAGGGAAGCCTTGGTCTTCACTACCTTGATCGAGGGAAAGGAGCTACGAGTCGCTTTGGCCTTGGAGCAGTCTGAGCATGAAGTCATTGATTCCACCTTGATGCGAGGAAGACCACGAACCAGATATTTGGACTGCAACTTGTTGAGTAGATGTAGACTTGCGTGTCCAGTTCTCTTGTGCCAAAGATTGGTCGTCTCAGCGAGTGTAGCTAGGCACATGTTGCGCTTAGGAGTGTAGGAGTGGTTGAAGAGGTAAGTGTTATCTACACGCTTGCCCTTTAGAAGCACCTCTTGTTCAGAATTGACCATTGCACATTCAGTTGTACTAAACCATACCTTGTTCCCTCCTTGGTCGCATAATTGAGCTACACTCAGTAGATTGAACCTAAGGTTCTCTACTAAGTTCACATCTCCAATTTGAATGGATTTGTTGAGATGTGCTTTTCCTCTAGCAATGATCTTCCCTTGTTTTTTGTCACCGAAGGAGACGCTGCCTCCTTCCTTAGCTTGGAATGAAAGTAGTAAATGTGGATCACCCGTCATGTGACACGAGAAACCGCTGTAGATGTACCACCTACTTCTCATCCCAACCTACAAAAGTAGAGATCAAGCTTTGATCTCCCATCAAAGCTTGCGCTTCATGGGAATATTAGACATAGCTATTGCTGAGCTAGTCTTTTGAATAGGCTTATAATAGCTAGGATCGTTCAGGTCTAGCACGATATGAGGCCTCGCTTCATGAAGCGCACCATTGTGTGCTGAAGCGCAACCGTTCTCAAGAGGTGAATGTTATAACGTCCACACTTGCCCTTAGGTTTAGCCATTGGCTTATAGGGCTTGTTCTTGAGGACTTTTAGATCCTCACACTCACGCCTATCATGTCCATTCTTAACACAAAAGGTGCAGTAATGGTTATCTCTCACGTAACCATACTTGCCCTTTCCTGGTCAAAATGGTTCTTTCTTCTCAAGTTTCATAGGCTGAGTAGGGGTACGCGCTTGTTTCACATATAAGTGGTGCGCTTTTTCCCCATGAAACCATTCTTTGGTTTCTAAAGGTTGTTCCTCAAGTACCTTGATTCTGCTCTTCAAATGAGAGTTTTCACTCTTGTAGGCATTCAAGTCTTGTTCAGGTGATTTACATTTTTCAAGATATTCACTTGTTTGAGGAAAGCTGGAGGAAGAGGAAGACTCCTGGGGGTCATATCCCAATCCAAGTCTGGCTTTCACAAAGGTTGTTTGAGGGACAGACTTTGCTTATACTAGCTTAGTAAGAATGTCAAGCTTTGATATGATCTGATCGAGCTTTACATCCTTAGTTGAGTCAGAGTTTCTTTCCAACCCGTTTCCATGACAACGCTCACAAGATTTAGAAAGGAGAGTGGGCTTGTCATGCAAATGCTTGGAAAGCTCAACCAGTTCTTCCTTAGTACTGTTGAGTTCAACCAGCTTTTCTCTAGCATCAGTTGCTAGAGACTTATGTTGAATAATAAGTTCTCTTAAGAGACAAATAAGATTGCGCTTAAGCAATATGTCAAGATTTAGATCATATACCTCTATCTTAGAGCCAGAGTCTGAGTCTGATCCAGCGCCAGCCATCAAACACACGTCGGTTTGCGCTCCATCTTCAGAATCGTCATCAGATTTTCCCCAAAGCGTGACAAACGCTTGTTTAGGGGGCTGCTTGTTGGAGCTTGAACTTGGATTCACCTTAGGATGAGGACATGCTTTGGCAAGGTGTCCCTTCTCATTGCAATTGAAGCTTGTGAAGTCCCTAACGTTGCGTTGCTTGGCTACTGGATCGCGCTTGAGGCCACTTTGTCTCTTAAAGAATTTCTTCACGAGCTTAGTCATCATGGGGACATCTCTATCATCATCGTCGTCTCCTTCATCATCATTCTCTAATTTCTGGAGAATGCGAGAGAGCTTGAGCGCCATGCCCTTGGTTTCTCGTTCTGAGTGCTTCTCTTCGTTGTTCTTGATCTCTTGAACTTTGAATTTCCCTGTAAGAATAGAGATAGGCAATTCTCGGGTCTCCTTGGATTGGAGAAGAATTTGCTTAAGAGTAGCATACTTGGAATTCACCCCATGGATGAATGTCATAGAATACTCCCATGCTTTCTTTTCCATTCCAGCGGATAGCATTTTGTCATATAAGATTTGACATCGAGAATGATAGTTAGATACAAGCTCGTTTTCACCCATTTTAATGGAGCAAAATTCACGGTTTAGCTCAAATAGATGATTGTCTTTCATGTCCTCACTACCTGAATGCATGTTGATGATGGTTGTCCACATCTCTTTAGCAGTGGGGAGTGACATTACCTTATCAATGTCTTTCCTAGAAAGCGCATTGAGGATAAGCTGACGCGCTTTGGCGTTTTTCTCCATTAGTTAGTACTCCTTGGCTTCCCATTTGGAGTCATCTTTCTCATCAATCTTCTCATCTCCTTTTTCGATGATCTTCCAGCATTGGTAGTCCGTTTACTGGATATAGTTCTTAGTCATCGTAAGCCACCATTCTAATTCTCCTTCAACGAGTACGTGGGGCTTCGCGAGAGAAATACCAAGGTTAAAACTCGCCATTTGTTCAACTCTTAAGAATCCTTTAAATCTGTTGAAAAAGGATTAGTGCAAATAGCTAACCAGTGGCTCTGATACCAATTGTAGGAAAGTGTTTTAAGCAGCTATTGTTCAATGTCTCTAAAGTTCATTAAGCTTTAGATGCGCTTCTCCAAGTATATAATTGCGCTTTTATACTTAGAGATGCGCTTGACCTTTGTTGAACACTTAGTAATCGATTTACTAATGTCATTGTACGCGGAAGAGGTCAGACAACAATAAAGCGCGCTTTAAGTGGTTAAAGCGCACTATGATTTGTACACAAGAGTTTCCAAATGGTGAGAACCCTAAGTCACTAGTTGATTCGGGATAAAACTCACCACTACTTGTATTGATAGAAGAAGATTACAATCACTAGCTTCAACTCTCGAAGCTCACTCTCATAAACTCTCTACTAACAACGCTACACTTCAGCTCTAGAACAAAATGGCTCTTCACTCACGATTACAAATCAGTAAACACTTAAGCTCTTCTAGCTTCTCTCTGAATTCCTAAATTTGTAACCCTTGTGATGAAAGCTACAGTCCACTATTTATACACTCAACTTAAGATACAACCTCACTTAATTTCGTGTAACAAACTTGGACTAAACTAGCTGCCACCTAATCAATCCGTGAGTATTGATCAAATTGCTAGAGATGATCAACGGCTGGATCAATTTGGTTTTCTTCTTCAAGTTGTTGATTCACGCCATGTCAGCAATCCGTGCACTACTCGCTCAGCAAACTTCTCCACGCTGGCAATCCCTAGAGTGGCGTCCCAAAAGACTTCAAATCGTTCTCGCACCACTTGTGCACACAATTTGAATCTTCCCGCTTACCAGCCTTTCCAAGCGTTTGAGTTTTGTTCTTCTGCGATGGCCTGCAGCCTTTGCTTCAGTTGTACCTCGTGATCAACCTTTACTTTGCTTCATTCAAGCGCATCTTCTATGCCTTAGTAGCTCAACTAAACTCACTTCTGGACTTGAATGGGATTATTCAGCACCGCTTGCAAAACTTACTTTCTTCGCTTGGTGTTAAGCGCAACTGAGAGCAGTTGAAGCGCATCTCTACGTGGCTTAAGCGCATCCCAACAGATATTACAATAACCTGGAAAGCTTAAAAACACTAAGAGATTAAACATATTAGTTTGTTATCATTAAAACAAAGAGAAATAGATTAAGCTTTAATAAGACTATCAAATCTCAACTAACACGGAGAGTACGATTGGTGGGTGAAACAATTTGAATCTCACATATGGCTCTTCAAGGCCAATTATGAAAGGTTGTTGAGTTCGGAAATGAAAAGATCTGGGTTGATGTAACCACGAAGGTGGCTGAAAAGGAAAGAAAAGACTACTCAAGAGAATGTACGGAGGCAATGGTGATGTGAAGAAAAACAGGATTCTGGCTGTTCAAAAAGACTATGATAACGTGGCACAATAAAAAGGTGAATCCCTAGAAGACTTTCACCCCAGATTCCAAACCTATGTCGGACAACTAGAATTTCTTGGAGAAATTCTTCCCGATTGGAAAATTCACACATCAGTTCTTTTAGGACCTGAATTCTAAGTGGGACTCATTAGCGCTTTCCCTACAGGATCAAAATTACATCAAGTCAATCACACTGGAAGACTTAGTAGCCCGGCTACAAAGCAACGCTGGAGTTCAACTAAGGAAAACTGCTCGACGGGGAAAGCGAGAAGAGCCAAAACATAGCTCTCAAGATTGAGAAGGCTTTATACCTGGCTCAAATGGAAGGAGGAATTGAAGACGAAGATGAGGACATTGCTCTGATTATAAGAGCATTCAAGAAAATATGGAAAGGGAATAGAGATATTCAACGCTCATCGGAGGGAAGAAACAAAGATCTCAGGGAAGTGATATGTTATCACTGCCAAAAGAAAGGGCACTTTGCAAGAAAGTGCTTCAAAAGAAGGTCGGAGAACCCCCAAATCAAGCAAGAAAAAACCGCAATGGTGGCAACTTGGGGAGACTCTGACTTTTATGAGGTCGCTTCCCTCGGATCCGGAGATCTCGCTTGATGGAAACCGCGGATGCTTCTGACAATGAGGTAACTGAATCTACTGTAATTTTTAAATTAAAAGGAAAAACAAAAGAGCATCTAATAAGCATCATTAAAAAACTTGGTACTGAAATTGCTAACTTAAATGAATCTCTCGAGGGAAGGGAGGAAACTATCTCAAATCTGCTCGAAGACAATGATGTTTGGGCAAAAAGGTGAAAAAATTAGAGAAAGCTTCCTCCACACCTTCGGAAAAGTGAAAAATTTGTCTCATACTAGAAGAAAGAATTGCATCTCTAAATAAAAATATAAAAGGACTGGAAAATGATAGGGAAGTTACTAGGAAAGTGATAGAGGAACTTAAGAAAGATGAAAAAGAAAAGAAAGAGGCATGGAAAACTAATCTCACCTTAGAAAAAGTTGATCAATTAAAAAGGGACTTTTCTAAGAGATTCACTTCAAAAGCTAGCATAGGATATATCGAAAAAGCCGCATGTAAGGGTAAGGGAAGTAGTCCGAATAAAGGAGTTAACACCTCAATTCCAACAATTCAGTGCAACATCCCCAGTATTGGGTGCAATCACTGTAGTACAAAGGATAAAGGAAAATCTCCCTTACCTGAACCAAGCAACTGGTTTGATGGTCAAAGGACTTTCTAAATATGGACTAAGCATTCTAAAAACGAAAAACCTAATCATATAAACTTTGAGGCTAGGAAAAATAATAAGACCGTTTGGCCTGGACAAAGTAGGTATGTCAATCTAAAATTCCATAGGGTTTGTTGGCATTGTGGCAAAGATGATCACTATAAACATGAATGCTACTCTAGAATTAGAATGATACAAAAAGTCTACAAGTCGTCTAGTGAGACTCAAATTAACTCTGAGGATGAGTCAAGGACAATTAAACAGGTAAATGTGATTAAGCATACTTCTCCCAAACCCAGTAAGCCTAAGTTTATCTGGGTTCGTAAGAACTAATGCTTTACATACAGGGGAAAGTGAGGAAGAGTTCGTAGTACATAGATAGTGCATGCTCAGGTCATATGACGGGAAATAGGAACTGGTTCAACTCACTCAAGGAAGACTCTGGAGGCTCAATCACATTTGGAAACGAGAGCAAATGGGAGGTAATCTGTACAGGACAAGTAGGTATCTCCGAACACGTCACAGTGGAGAAAGTGAACCTGGTAAACAACCTAAAATTCTATCTTCTAAGCGTAGCCCAGCTATTCCTTGGAGGGAAAAACGAAGTTATCTTCACTATCAAGGATTGCACTGTAAGAAACGTTGAAACTGGAAAGGCTATAATAAAAGAGATTTGTGATGGGAAAGTGTACAAGGTTGATCCCTCATTTATCCCTGACAGGGAAGTGTGTCTCACTTCCCTGAAGGAAGACTGCGATCTTTGGCACAAAAGGTTTGGGCACGCGAGTCTTCGAATCTTGTCAAAACTTTATTCAAAAGGACTGGTGGAAGGCTTACCTAAAGTTGAAGCACAAAATGATCAGGTATGTAGTGCATGTATAAGAGGTAAGCAATCAAGGATATCCTTTAAATCCAAAACGGAGGTAAGTACTCTCAAACCTCTTGATTTAATCCATATGGATCTATGTGGTCCCATGCGTACCCTGAGCCGTGGTGGAAACAAGTATGTGTTTGCTATTGTTGATGATTTCTCCAGGTACACATGGACCATCTTTCTGTCCTCAAAGGAAGACGTTTTCTTAGAATTTTTTGTGTGGAAAAAGAAGATTGAACTCAAATTGGAAAGCAAGATAAAGTCGATTCTCACAGATCATGGAACTGAATTCGAAAACTCCTCCTTTATCTCACTATGCAGGCAATGTGGAATTGATCACAACTTCTCGACCCCTACAAATCCACAACAGAATGGGGTGGTCGAACGGAAAAATAGAACACTGGAAGGAATGATAAGAACGCTCTTAATTGCCAGTGGCCTTCCTAGGAACTTCTGGGATGAGGCACTACGTGCATCATGTTACATCCTAAACAGAGCCTTCCTAAGGCCCATGTTGGAAAAGACATCCTACGAGCTACTCAAAGGAAGGAAACCAAATGTAAGTCACTTACGTGTGCTTGGTTGCAGGTGTTTCGCTCTTTATAAATGGAAGGGAAAACTTGGGAAACTTTGATGCTCGAAGTGACCCTGGAATAATTGTTGGATACTCCTCACATAGTTCAACGTATAAGGTATTCAACCAACGAACAATGAAGGTAGAGGAAAATGTTCATGTTTGATTCGATCAACATAAGATGGTGGGAACCGATCTTGTTGATGTCAATGCACCACCTCTGACCGCTGATGAGGATTTCCAAATACTACGGTTCTCTGAAGAAGGTACAAGTGAAGAAGGTATTCCTCTCACCCCACCAGTAGATAATTCAAGCACGGATCCATAAAACGACCCCTTGTCCCAAGAAAATCAAATGGAGGATGATGAATCTATGAACACTACCAGTAATCCAGTGGTCTATGGAGCTACCTCTCTAGCTCCATGCATTCGCGCTCCTCCTGCTCACCTTAGAGACTATGAATGCCCCACCATTCGTATCCATCCAATAGCTCCACAGGTAGTCGACCAGGTAGGTGACCAGTTAGTCGACCTAGTAATCAACCAGGTAAACGAACAGGTAGTCAACCAGATAAATGACTCTGACCCTAACTCCTATGCGTTCACTGCTTTCGTCTCACTTGCATAACCAAAGACCATAAGTGAAGCACTCAAAGATCCAGACTGGATAAAAGCAATGCAAGAAGAACTTCATTAGTTTGAGAGAAAAAAGTTTGGAGACTTGTCCCTAGGCCAGAAAACATAACCATTATTGGCACAAAATGGGTATTTAGAAACAAACTTGTTGACAAGGGACATGTCACAAGAAACAAGGCAAGGCTTGTCTTTAAAGGGTACAGTCAATAGGAGGGAATCGACTACGATGAAACATTTGCTCTCGTGGCAAGGTTAGAAGCTATTAGAGTCTTGATTGCATATTCTGCCCACCATGGTTTGATACTGCAACAAATGGATGTCAAAACTGCATTTCTGAATGGCGTGTTAAAAGAGGAAGTATACGTAAGTCAAACACCAGGGTTTGAGGATCACTCTCAGCCAAACCATGTCTTCGTGTTAGACAAGGCACTGTATGGTCTCAAACAGGCACCTCGTGTCTGGTATGAAAGACTATCACAGCTCCTTCTCTCACATGGATACATGCATGGGGAAATAGACAAAACTCTCTTCCTTCTCAGAAAAGGGAAGCATACCCTGGTCGTTTAGGTCTACGTCGATGACATCATCTTTGGCTCCATAAATGAGGTGTTGGTTACTAAGTTCACTAAACTCATGTAAAGTGAGTTCGAAATGAGTATGGTGGGAGAATTAAAGTTCTTTTTAGGACTTCAAGTAGTTCAATCCAAGGAAGGGACTAAGGTGAATCAACTAAAGTACATCAATGAATGCATCAAGAAGTTTGGTATGAATGACTCTAAACCCTTTTCTACCCCTATGTCACCAAATAATTCCCTAGGAAAAGATGAAAAAGAAAAGGATACTGACCAAACTTTATATAGAGGGATGATAGGATCTTTGCTATATCTAACGGCTAGTAGGCCAGATGTTTTGTATAGTGTATGTCTATGTGCTAGATTTCAGGCAAATTCAAAAGAGACACATGTCAAGGTTGTAAAGAGGATTCTCAGATATCTCAATGGCTCGAATGATTTATGCCTATGGTATCCAAGGGAAGGCGACTTATTACTTGTTGACTACACTGATGCTGACTTCGCAGGGGACAAAGTGGATAGAAAATCTACCTCATGAATGGCTCAATAGCTTGGACCGTGCCTCGTGTCTTGGGGGTCCAAGAAACAAACCTCAGTTGCAATCTCCATAGCAAAAGCTGAATACATAGCTGCAACTGCATGTTTCTCACAGCTTCTGTGGCTCAAACAACAGCTAAGAGACTTCGGCATTTTTCTTGATACAGTTCCCATACTCTGTGATAACACTAGTGCTATTAACATATCTAAGAAACCTGTGCAGCACTCTAGAACAAAGCACACCGAAATAAGGCATCACTTTCTTCGTGCTTGTGTGGAAAAGGGAATAGTCTCAATAAACTTCTGCAACACAGAGAATCAAATTGCAGACATCTTCACAAAGGCACTCAATAGGGAACCTTTTGAGCGACTTCGTATGGATCTTGGTATGACTTCCCTCAACTAAAATAATATTCTCTTGTGCTTTTCTCTATGATTGGTTGAAATCATGCTTGACGTGTTATTATGTGTTACATATTATATGCCGTGTAGGTTTAGCATGTCTAGATTATACTTATTTGCCTTCCATGCGTCACACTCCTAGTCGCTTTCCTAGTCACATACGTCTAGTTTTTAGATATTTTGACTTACAAATCACAAAGGTCTTTTTCCAAGCCCAAAAGATTCCTCCCGATAATTTTTTAACCCAAGCTCATAAGTCCAAATGACGGAGGAAATCTACAGTGTCCAAAAGCCTTGTGTAACATGAACTATCCTATGAGCCCTTCTTCCGTACATTTACTAGATTTGTCATGCTATACTTAAATAAACACGTTCATGTATATATATTACAATATTTCCAGTGTGTAATGATCTATTTGTGAAACCATCTTTGGTACGTGTCTCTATTCATTACACACCTACACTATTAGCACGAATATGAGGAGGTAAGAGACAAGGTAATCGAGTTGGCCTCCATCTCACATTAAAAGGACACGTCTGACCCGGAAAGAAAAATAAATGCACCAGTGTGAACACCTCTTCTGCAGACTTTTGATTGACATCTGAAAAGACCGCGCTTGTTCAACTTCCAAAATACATTTAAATACAAAACGTCAATCCATCCCTCCTCACCCTCACCCTCACCCTCACCCTCACTCTCACTCCACCGATTCCAATTCTCCTTTCTTCTCAAAACCTCTCCTTTGTTACCCTCGAGCTCCAACAATGGTTGACAATATTTTCACCTCAACCGACACGGCCAAAACAATCATGGCCAAGCTACTAGACATGGGACTCGATCTCACAAAAATATCCATACCCTCCTCCTCTATTCCTGACCCTCCAAACCCTACCTCCGAAAATCAAGAACCCAAACCTTGCCTGGCAATGGTTATCTACGAACCCCCAGCTCCACCCACGACCAAACCCTCCACCATTCCCACCGAACCCTCACCTCCGAAGCCTCAATCGCCATCTCCAAAACCTCAATCGTCACCTCCAAAACCTTAATCGCCACCTATAAAAACCAAATCGCCACCTCCCTCCGTTTTTCCTCCTCCCATCTCTGTTACCACTCGATCCAAAACTTCCCATACTCTATCCAGCAAAAAGCGCGTAAAGCAGAGTGCTCACCGCCATCAAAGCGAGGCGTTCTGGGCAAGAATGTCACGCTTCTCAGTTCCAGCGATGAAGACGAGCCCATAGCCCTCAAACGAGTCAAGACTGAGGTCTCTGCGGCTGCCTCAACTAAACGTCAAACCCGGGGATCTGCTGCCAAGACCTCTTCTACACCTGCCAACAAAGATCAGACTACCATCGCACCAGAACCTTTGCCAGCTCTTAGGGATATGCAGGCGCGCACCCTGATCAAAGAAATGAGGTTTACAACCGACTTCCTCGCCGCCAATTCTCTTAGTTTCGTCCAAGATTTTGTTGATTTTTCAGCAGTGGGGTTCTCTGTTCACTCCCCCAGTAACTATCAACACCAACCTAGTCCGTGCATTTTATTCGACATTCCAGTTAGTTGATAGTGACGTAGAATTGTGCGGGCAATACATGATCAACATGCGCAAATATACCATAAGTAGTAGGGAGCTAGGACTATAATCCTGAATGTACCCCATGATGGGGACGAGGTCTATGTTAAGGGCGCTTGGCCTACTGCTTTCTTGGTTGCAACTTTGAGAAGTGTCTCAGGTGATCCGACTACGTCCCTTACTGGAGAAATTTCTACCGCTGCCATGTCTTTAGTCTCCCGTGTTCTCCACCGGCTGCTGCTGTCAAATGTTGTCCCACAAGAATAAAAGAAAAATGTGTTAGTCATTCAGGACGTGGTGTTGATTGGCAAGGTTCTGCGCAAGGAAAAGATTAGTCTTCCTAAGATCATGCTCAAACACATGGCACAAGTTGTTGAAAGCAAGACACACGCTCTGCCTTCCCCTTCCGTCGTTAGACAGATCCTGCTGTATCATGAGATCTATGAAGAACATCCTGGGGACGTGGTCTTGGCCAAGAAACTGAGTGACGACACACTAAGGAAGATGAAGTTCTTTCGTTCTGCTAAAGGTTGGTCCAGAGTTCTGCCAAAAGGAAAGAAATCCGAGCCTGCTACCGCTGCCTCTACTGCCACTGAGGGAATAATCAAAGCAAAGCAGCGACGAATGCGTACTCTGATGACCAACTTGCTCGATGTGGTCGACCAACTGAATGAAGAAATAGGATCCATGACGTCTTCTGGTGCTGAGTCGGAGGATGACTCGATTGCCAACTAGCTGTCCTTCCTCAACCTTGTTGACTCCCAAACTCACAATCCCTTGCTCATTAATCCCTTCTCTCTTTTGCTCTTTTTGTTGAAACTTTTGTGATCTTGTGTGCTCTTCCTATCTAAAAACTTGTTGTATGTTGATTGGATACACTTTTGTGTGTGCTTGAGTGCGCAAGACATCCATGTATATTCATATGTTCTTCTCTCCTACTTGCTCTATGCTTTACTGATATCATTACTTGCTTTTTGATGATGCCAAAAGGGGGAAAGTTTAAGGGGATAATATTTTGAAGGGGAAAGTCGCTTACTAGGTTGCTTACGTGAGTTGTTTAGGGGGAACTGTCTAGTATCTATGTGGAATCCTTTTTCCTTTTTATTGTCTTATACACGGTTTAATCTTAAAATGTTTAAAGTGTTTGTCACCATCAAAAGGGGGAATTTTTTAGGGTTCCTTAGTTTTGATGTTGACAAGTCACTTCCTAACTCGCTTACCTGAGTGTTACATGCAGTTACTATTTTAGGGAAACTTCCCTCTTGGGAAACTTTCCTTATCAGGGAAGTTTCCCTATTGGGAACTTTCCTTAACAGGGAAGCGACTTCGAACCCGGAATCAATCTTTCTACATTAAGGAATGGGAAGTCGGTCAAAGAAAAGATAAGTCAATAAAAGGATTAAGTATTTAATGATCGGATCTATTTAATTAAAGATGCAAGCAGTTGGGATATGATTTAAGAGAAGATATTTGAGGAAGATACTTGGAAGCCGAAGAATAATAAGTTGAGATATGGGCCGGCTCAAAGCTAGCGATATGGAAGATCAAAGATCGCAACAACCTTGTGCTTATCTTGATAGAAGATATACAAAGTCATTCATATAAATAAGAAGACGTCTTCTCCATGAAGGTGTGCGTGAAATTACAGAGAAAAGAATAGGCTGCTAGGTTAAGTTAGTCATACACTTGTAAGGGGGACGAGTGACTTATGTCTCTGGTATCCCAGGGGTGGAGATCTCAAGCTCATTGGGTACACGGACACAGACTTTGCAGGGAATCGTGTTGATTGGAAATCTACCTCAGGCATGGCACAATACCTAGGACCATGTCTCGTATCATGGGGTTCAAAGAAGCAAACATATGTAGCACTTTCCACAGCTGAGGCAGAGTATATTGCAGCAGCAGCCTGTTGTTCCCAACTACTATGGCTAAAACAAAGGCTAAGTGATTTTGGTATTTCAATAAAGTATGTTCCTATACTTTGTGATAATACTAGTGCTATAAACATCTCCAAGAATCATGTGCAACACTCACGAACTAAGCATATTGAGATTAGACATCATTTTCTCCGAGATTGTGTGGACAAAGGGATGGTGACAATGGAATTTTATTGCACAGAGGATCAAATTGCCAACATCTTCACAAAAGCATTGAACAGGGAACCATACGAGAAACTACGAATGGAACTCGGTATGATTTCTCTCAACATAATATTTTCCAACTATATAAGCCCTTGATGACTGGTAACACATTGCAAATTCACTTATTATTTACTTAACCATAACATAGTCATATTCAGTTCTCACTTCCCTGATGTACATTTTTGCGTTCCTTGACTGGCTATTTGAAATAAATGTTACATCCTCATGATTGACCTATTATGTTATCAAAGTCTGTGTTTATATGAAAAAAGTTTTCTTTTGTCCCAAAAGAATCCTCTCGATGGTTTTCTATTCTAACATTACAAGCTCAAATGAAAGAGGAATTCTATATCCCACCCTACAAGCCTTTCATAATAGAATACTTCTATGAGACCTCCTTTCGCATATTAATGGGACTATCCATTATGATGATATTAAACACGTTCACTTATGTTTTGCATACCTTTGGTGTAACGCTCTATTTGTGAAACCATTTTTGGTACGTGTCCCCCTACGCATTACACCACATCACTACCAGGACAGTGTTAGTGCTGGAAAGATCTAGTTAAGAGCAGTTCTCTTCAAAATGAAAAAAATATAAAAGAAAAAAGGAAACAAAAAACAATACAAAAGGAGTGTGTGAACAGGGAAAATCTCCTCCGCGACAAAATGCAAATCAAGGGTCAAGAACTGTGCAATCGGCTCTTTGAAATACGAAACTCTGATGGACGTGACCGATGTGAAATGATGAAAAGATGCAACAACGCCATTAATGCTACCCCTTCGTTTGATCGATGAAACCATAGGAGCCTTAAAAACCTACACCATCTCATCCTCTCTCTCACCATCCTCATATTTCAAAACACTTCATCTCTCTCCCAAAAATCTCCCACGAACTCCTCCAACCACCTCTAATGGCCAGTGCCTCTTCCTCAACCCCATTCGACCGCAATGAACTCCGTTCCAAACTGCTTGCTCTCAGAATCGACATCGATAAGCTCGTTATCCCCAAAGAAGCCCTCTCGGCTGAACCAACCACCATCCCTACCACCGAATCACTGATGCCCGAATCTACAAAAATTGTGAAGAATGATGACGACCCCGGTAATCTGCACGTCCATAACCCAAACTCCGCTCTCATCCTCTACCAACTCATCAAACCTACCACCTCTACACCACAGACCAGTCATCGCCAAAACCCTAACCCTAGTCCGAAGGTTCAATCTCCCAAATCCTAGAGCACCTCTGCACAATCCGAAGCCATCTTCTACCAAAGACTACCTCTGAAACCCTGCTCCGAACCGCTTCCCCTCCCCACATTGGTACCGACTCCACTCCTACAGTTCCTCAAGATGATCCGATCAAGAAAAAGGCAAAGCAGTGCCCTCCCAAAACGCTACCTGCAAATCCCGTCAAGCGAAAGACTCGGGTCTCCTCTCGCAGTGCTGCAATCTCGATAGACTCTGGCAATGAAGAGGAATCGGCTCCAAAAAATCCGAAGGTCGAATTGATGCCTCGCCGCTTGACCAGAGGGACGATCCAGAAAGGAGGAACAAAGAAGGCTGATGACGTCGGCGAAACGGTTCTTAAAGTCGCAACTCGTCCTATAATTAATGAAATGGTGTACACGAAGGACTTCTTGCTTGAAAATGATCTTCTGGTTGTCGATGATCTTCTGGCGACTCAGGGATGGACTGGGTTGTTCACTGCCAAACCTCCGGTCAATGCTGCATTAATCCGTGAGTTCTATTCTTCCTTCTCCTTAGATATAAATGCGTTAGGATTATTGGCTTCGTATAAAATTGGAAAGGACTCTCTTACATTCACAAGTCAAGAACTAACTGCTATCTTGGGTGTACCACATGAGGATTATGACGTGTATGCTAAGGGTGGATGGCCGAAAGGTACCAAGGTTGACACAATTAGGTTAGTATCTAGGATCGGAAGGTAGTCTTGATTGGTGACATAATTGTTGGGCGTATGCTTCCTACAAATAGGATTGTTCATTATCTTCTCATGTCCAATGTGATTCTTCAAGAGCAGAAGAAGAGTCAGTTGTTGATTCTGGATGTTCTATTAATGGAGAAAGTTCTAACTGGCGGGAAAATCAGTCTTCCCAAGATGATGATGCATCACATGAGTCATGTTCGCGGTACTCTCTCCCACAATCTTCCTTTTCCATCTGTCGTCCGCCATATTATGGAGTATCATGGCGTTTACAGCGAGTCACCATGCAACCAACTCTACTGCAAAGATCTCAGTGCAGCCACAATTAAAGAAGATGTTGTTCCATATGGGTGAGCATGGCTGGGGACGGGTTCCAGATAGCGAGGGAAAAGGGAAAGCACCCTTCTACTGACCCTGATGATATCCAGGACATTCTGGGCGAACCACCACACCAGGTGGATATCCAGACTCGCCTGAGACAGCTCTGTGAGCTCACAACCCTTCTCATTGAACAGATTCGCCGCCTTAACAAGAACGTGTCCCTCCTTCAGCCTGATCATGCCTCCTCCTCTGATGATATGAACTGCTCTGACTGAATCCTCTAAGCACGCACTCCCTGGTCCCAAACACAATTCCTAGTTGCCTATCCCTATTTTTCTCTTGCTGTCTTTTGCGTACTTTTTGCTATCTCACTACTTTTTCTTTCATGAACTGGTTCTTTTGTGTGTTTGAACAATGTTTTCACGTTCCAGCAAGGTAGGCACTTATGTGTATCTGAATGTGTTGGTCTGCTCTGATTGTGTTGTGCTTATGTGCCTAATAATTTGTCTATTGCTTTTTGATGATGCCAAAAGGGGGAAGAATGGCTAGGATAATATTTGAGTGGGAATGACATGCTAGAGTCTCATTAGTATTTAGCGTAAGGGGAATGAAGTAGATGCCAGAAGTGACTTTGTCCATACTAATCGATATATGCTTATGGTTTTGTTTAAAAACTTAGGAGTGTTTGTCACTATCAAAAAGGGGGAATTTTGTTAGAGTTCCAAGGTTTTGATAGTGACAAACACTCGACTAAAGAAAGTGTTGTAAGAATAAGTTTGTAGATTAGATTTAAGAGAAGTGTACTAGAGACAAGGAAGTGAGTACGGAAGCGAGGAAAAACTAGGAAGCGTGAAGTTCAGACAGAAATCCAGGAGTGGAACGAGGAATGAGTTCCAGAGTTAAAGGATGATGGGAAAAGGAAGACGCGTGACGAAAATAATAATGATACGCGCGGGAAAAGACTGTTGGAAGAATCCTAACCAACCGAGATATGGAGGATCTAAGAGAAGAAGATATTAATCGGGATTGTTAGGATTAGATTATATTGTTGTAACCAACAAGATTATGTCGAAAAAATAAATAGGAGAATCTACGGATTATATATTTAGTTATGAGATATAATCTCGATGGAAAATATCTTGTAGCGGCGGTATACGTAACGCAGATCTAAAGAGGTAGACGTGGGCTTATACTACACAGAAAGTTACAAGGGTTAGATTGAGAATAAGAATAGAGTGAACGATATTGTAAGGGTGTGTTCGGGTAGAAGTGAGAGGAGCGATTAAGTGTGTAATCCGAGCACTCTTTTGTAACGAAACACATAAATAAAGTATTGATTCAAAATCCTTCTAGTGAAGAACTAGAAGGTAGTGCTTTTACTCAACATAGTTTTGCTGAGGTTTCCACTCTAATTCATTGTGTCGACGATAAAAGTGCTTGATCTAGTTCCCTGCAATTACATCAGGGAAGCGACGTTCACTTCCCTGAGAAAGAGGTGACGATACGATCCAACAGTTAGTAATACAACAAATTCTTTCGTGTTATCGTTTTATAACATGATAATCTCTGCTCGGAAGCGTACTTGGGGGAGATACCGGAGAAGGGAAGATGCACCATATTGGGCTCGCTTTAGGAGGAAATTGTATAGGCGATGGTCTGAGTCTATCCGACAGTTGAGTTTGCTAAGTCTATGCTTGGTCGAGCATTCTAACAAGGTAGCATTGTTATTGCCTGCTTATTGGATATATAACTCATGCGATCTACTTCATGCTCAACATCTAATTCTAGTTTGTTTCTTAAGTAACATGTGCTTGAATTTATGGGGTTTGAGGGTGGTATAGAACAACGCAAATACGTGAATAGTGTTGGTTATTTAGGCTTCTCGACTTCGGTCTTCAACGGCCTCTAGGGAAATGATCAAGGAGAACGCAAACCGGATAATGATTTGAATCGCGTAAATGCTTTCCAAAATCAATATTTTGCCCCTTACAAGCCTTAGAGAGTCCACAAAATTTGAAGTGGGATAAGACAAAACCAAACCGATTCAATTCAAGGCTTTTTATTTGAATCAAACAATAGAGATAAGTATTTCAGAGTTTCAACGGTTGTATATGGCTTAGATCTTCGATCAACCCCGACCACTATGTCCTAGAACCCTTTATATAGGATTTAGGAAACTCCCACGTTCAGATATAGAAGTTACATGACGGTTATGACAGTTAACAAAACGGTCACAACTGCCTTTCCTGACAGTTACCTGGTTAGGGAATTGACCTTGGCAGTTACCGGAGGTTACTGACGGTTACACACTTAGTCGCACACGTTCTGGTGTTTACAACTGACCACTCATGACAATTATGGCAGTTACCAAGCGGTTACAACTGCTTTTCCTGACAGTTACCTCTTCAGGGAACTGTCCATGTTGGTTACCGATGGTTACCGACGCTTACACACGTAATGTACACGTTCTGGTGGTTACAACTGACCACTCACACGCACGTTCTCAATTGAGCACGTGGTTGACCAAGTCAAACATTCTTCCCTCACAGGGACACATCCCTCATCGGCGCATGACTAGCAGGGACACTTCCCTCGCAAGGTCACTTCCCTCAGAGGGAATTGAATGAGTTAACCTTACATGTTGTCATCCGAGACTCAACTTCGTTTATACAAGTGTGTATTCCACACCCCCTAACTTATGTTATAAAGAAATAAGCTCACATAGTGTCGTATGAATCCCAATCACACTAAACGGCATTGTTCTTTACATATAACAATCATGATAACACTAAAAAATCAACATTCCTCCCCCATTTTAGTGTAATCCTTGATTCACAATATTATAAGTCTTACTCCCAAACTCACGCATACACAAAAAAATCACATGGACTGAATTTCCACTTAGTGTAATTGCACATTCAAAAATCCCGGAAATCATGGTGTCACAAACATTGAACCAATCAACTGCTCTTGGGTACCTCAAGATAACACACACACGAGTTAATATACCTCTCTAAAGTCTACCTTGACTCTTTTACGGTCCTGATTCCATATCCATTCATAAGCGTACTTGAAGTCAAACCCAAACTTCATGAAGCGGCCAAACTTCACACACACATAGGTTGATCCTTTACGGGTAAGTGTACCCACATCGTGCACCTACAATTGCACTTTTTCAAAGAACCTATTAAGAAGACTATGTCTTCAACCTCCACCATGCAGGTACTAAGCACACACTTGGGGATCAAATTTTTGTGCCTTCCAGTTTCTAGGTGTGGGCTTTCGACATTGAAATTTGTCCCTAACTTTAGTTAGGTAGGAATTGGGTGTCCCACCACTAGAAAGCTATCCAGGTCTTAATTACATCCCCGTAGCTGACTTGGAGACCAAATCTCTCCTTAAACCCTTCGTCAAGTGGTCAGCTAGATTTTGTTGAGACCTAACAAAATCAACCGAGATCACCCCATGCGTAATGAGCTCTCTTACCGCACTATGCCTCACGCCCAAATGGCGTGTTTTCCCATTGTACACATGGCTATATGCTTTAGCCAAAGTTGCAGCGCTATCACAATCGATTGATATGGGTGAAACTGGTTTTTCCCACAATATACAAGGTTACATAACCATTCCGCTTCCTTACCGGCAGCAGCTAAAGCTACAAATTCTGATTCCATCGTTGAACTTGTGGTGCAAGTTTGTTTCTTGGAGGCCCAAGAAATGACACCACCACCAAGTATAAATACCCATCCACTTGTAGAGGAATGATGCTCTTCATTTGTTATCCAACTTGCATCTGAATACCCCTCTAATACTTGAGGGAAGCCATCATACACTAGACCAAAGTTCATAGTCCCCTTGAGGTATCGAAGTACCCTATTGACCGCTTGCCAATGATGTACACTAGGATTACTAGTATATCGACTAAGCTTACCCACTGCAAAAGCAATGTCAGGTTTGGTACTTGTCATGGCATACATCAAGCACCCTATAACGCTTCCTTGTTAGGAAACAAACGTGTAGAGGGATCAATCGGAGTGTTTGTAGGAGTATACTCATGATAATTGAACTTCTTCAACACTCTCTCAATGTAATTAGATGGTGTTAGCATTATCCTTCCCTCTTCCCGTTTTATCCTAATTCCAAGGATAACATCGGCCTCTCCCATGTCTTTCATGGAGAATAGTGATGACAAAAATTCTTTTACAAGATTTACTTGCTCTTGATCTGTACCAAAGATCAACATGTCATATACATATAGACAAATTATAACTCCATTTCTAGAATCGTCAAATTTGCTATATAAGCACTTGTCCGATTGGTTTATCACAAAACCATTAGACACCACAACCTCATCAAACTTTTGATGCCATTGCTTAGGTGCTTACTTCAGCCCATACAAGGACTTGATCAACTTACACACCTTATGTTCTTGGCCAGGTATAACATACCCTTCAGGTTGTTTTTATGTAAACTTCCTCCTCTAAATACCCATCAAGGAATGCAGTTTTCACATCCATTTGGTGTATAACCAACTTGTGGATAGCCGCTAAGGTAATAAACAATCTAATGGTGGATATTCGAGCTACAGGCGTATATGTATCAAAGTAGTCGGTCCCATACTTTTGTCTAAAACCTTGAACCACCAATCTGACTTTAAACTTATCTATGGTTCTGTCAACTTTCATCTTCTTCTTGAAGATCCAATTACTTCCCAATGGTCGACAACCATGGGGAAGATCAGCCAATACCTAGGTATGGTCACCCATGATGGAATCCATCTCATCATTTATGGCTTCCTTCCAAAAAGACACATCTTGTGACTTCATTGCCTCGACAAATGTCTTAGGGTCATCCTCAATATTATAACAATATAAATATTGAGAATCAATCTGATAACTTGTTCCTTCAACCAAGTAAATATGGAAATCAGGTCCAAAAGATTTACCCTTCCTTACTTGCTTACCCCTTCTGATTTCTATAATCTGTTCCCTATGAGGTACAGATACCTCTGAAGGTACACATCCCCATTGATCTGAACTCGATCCACGAACCAAGTCATTGGGTATAGGTATTGGGGAAAACCTTCTTTCATCAAAGAGGGCATCACGTGACTCTATAATGGTGTGAACCGATATAGATTTGTTAGGTTCAATAACATAGAACCTATATGCACTGGAATGCTTGGCATATCCAATAAATATACATTCAACACCCCTTTTCACCCAAAGTCTTATGCTTAGGTTCTGATAGCCTTACTACCGCCCTACAACCCCAAATCCAAATGAAATTCAGATTCGGAGTCCTCTTGAACCAAAGTTCATATGGAGTAACTTTGTTCCTTGAGTTAGGAACTCTATTCAGCAAGTAACATGCCGTAAGCATAGCTTCTCCCCAAAATCCATCATTCAACCCCGAGTAGGAAAGCATGGAGTTAACCATTTTCTTTAGTATTCGATTTTTCCTCTCTGACACACCATTTTGTTGTGGTGTATAGGGAGTCGTGGTTTCATGAATGATACCAACTGATTCGAAGTAATCCGGGTCAAAGTATTCACCCCCTCTATCAGTACATAACCTTTTGATTAAGGTTCCCTTTTGAAGTTCAACTTCATTCATCTAAATTTTGAACCAAGGGCTTCATCTTTAGAATGCAATAGAAAAAAATAACAATAACTGACAGGCGTAAAACGGTTGTTGGCCCTATAAAAATAATCCAACTAAACTATTCACTAGTGAAGTGGTAAGTCGGAGTCGAGACCCAAGGGAGCCACAACGATAGTCTATTTCAATTGTGTTATCAAATAGTAACTGGGGGTTTGGTTTTAAAACTAAATAAAGCAGTAATAAACGAAAACGTTGGATTTGTAAAACTTATAACGATGGAAAGCTCACTCTTTTAGCATCAGCACATTATTCTAATGGAAAGTTGATCATCGAATTCTAATTAAGTTATGTTCTTTAAATAAATAATCTAGTTGTCCTACTATTTGTTCGTAAATATCAACTAGTCCAAATAGTCCTAGAAACCCTTGTTGTAAGAAATAACCAAAGAAATCCTAAGGTTCAAAAGCGCAACAGCATAAAGATCAAAGATAAGTAGGCCTATGCAATACCATTGGCAAACCACTGATACTCGACATAGGTTTATAATCTCTACAAAAGAAGCACTCGCAAATAGTCTATGCTAATTCTGATTGCTACCTAAAAAGACAAGACTTTTCAAATCGAATTATCAAGCCCAACGATATGAATGAATAATAATCAACCTAGTTGTACACCTAGATAAAATCAATATCAATCAATGACAATAAACACAAGTGATTATAAAAAATGCTGAAATTATTATTAGAACAATAACCATAGAATTCTCACAAACAATTCCTAGAATAATGGCCTCAACCTAAGAGTGAACTCGTAGGAACTTAGCCAGACATAGCCAAGAGAAAGCAATACATATTAATGGATTAACTAACCAAGGATGAAGGTAGAATATGGCTCAAAGGTGGGAGCTTTTTTCTTGGCTGCTGAATTTCTAAGAACTTAATTGTGAAAGTGGCAAAAGATCTCCTAAACCTAAATTCTAAGGGTTTATATAGTTTCTACCCTAAAAGATAGAAAATAACTGAAATTAAAAGATAAAATAGTAAAAACTGATAGAGTCCCGGGCTTGGATCTGCAATTGGGCCGGGTCCGTCACCGAGTCTCGATCGAGACATGAGTGTCTCGGTCGAGACTTTTTCCCAGTCTTCCAGAAATGGCTTCACACTCGATCGCTACCTCCAAGTCGCGATCGCGACTTTCATGTCGAGGCAAAGTCTTGATCGAGACATTTTGGGTCTCGGTCGAGACATCTATGTCGAGGGCAAATCTCGATCGAGACATTTGGGTCTCGGTCGAGACATCTTCTTCGTAGCTCTTCCTCGTCGTGACACCTTCTCTCGGACTAGTCTTCGGTCTTTTATAAGCTTCCGAGGCAGCTCGGCTTCGCCTCTCAGCTTCTCCATGGGTGTAGGTGTGGTCGTCTTCTCTCTAGCTCCGTCCCAAATGCACTAGAGGTGAGTACAAATAGGATCTCCATAATCAATACCACAAAACAACGCTTATGAGCATCCCGCAAATCCATAAATGAACATCATACCAGATTCCCGGAATACCACTCAATAAGCACCTAAACACCACTAATCCTAAGCTAATAGTCGCTAGTTACACCACATAATAAGCTCCTGGCAATAACGTGAATAATCATCATTGTATGTCACCACATATTTCTTATTTCCTAAGGATGGAGAAGCATGATAATCACACAAGTCCCTATGAATTAGTTCAAGCATGGAAGATTCCTTACTACGCTAGAAAAAGGATGTCTTGTGATCTTAGTAAGCATGCATGTTTTACATTTTTCTATACTCATATCAAAAGATGGAATTAAATCACATTTAGACATATCATGGAAACGCTTATAATGAACATGTCCGAGACGGGCATGCCAAAGTGAACAAACTGAACTTTTAGAGGGGTCGCTTCCCTCAGCAGGGATGCTTCCCTCAGAGGGAACCGAACCTTGTGTACAAGTCATCTAAACGGAAACAACTTTACTAATACTGAGTTTAAACATGTCATTACAAAGATAACCAATACCAAATAACACACCACACTTGGATAAGATGTACTTATCGGCTTCATACACTTTCCGAAAGCCTAACTTGTTAAGGATTGTTCCGGAAACTAAATTCTTTCTAATCTAGGTACAAACAACACATTAATAAGAATAAAATCTTCCCAGATGAGAACTCTAATTCCACTTGGCCTTTGCCTAGTACCGGGGTAGTTGACTCATCTCCTATGTGGAGTAAACGTCCTTGCACAGGAACGAATGTCTTGAAGATGCTTTTGTCCCTACTCACGTGGACATTAGCGCCTGAGTCAACCCACCATGCAACCTCATCATCCTGCACATAAAATTTCTCAAAAATATAAGAAACATAATCCAATACCGGATCAGTAACTAGCCGAGGGAAGTGTCCCTCTCCAGAAATTATCACTTTCTCACCTTGATGAGATGTCTGCCCCTGGTCCTTGGACCCTTGAGCAGAATGGTTTAGAGCATTTCCAATTTTTCCCCTTTCCAGCACGACAATCTCTTTTGAAATGTCATGGCTTCCCACAATTCCAACATCCCTTCCCCTGGGGGTAATCGTTCCCTTTGGGGTAAGCTTTCCCACAATTTTCTTGTTGGGACCATTGTGCTTGTTGTTTAACGGCCTTTTCTTGCCTTTGTTCCTGTTCTCATATTGAGAACCTTCTTCCATCATATTGACGGTGGAAGAAACAAGAGTTTCCTTCTCATTACCTTTCTCTTGCGCACGAATGTTTTCTTTGATACGCAAATGGCTTTCAAGTTCCACAAGAGAAATATTTCCTTCTTGTGCTTCAACGTATTCTTGAATTCTTTCCAGGAAGGTGGTAACTTCCCAATGATGGTAGAACGGATATGCGTTCATCCATCTTCATACCATGTTGAGCAAATTGCCCTAAAATACGTTGAATCTCATGGTATTGTTCCATCACATGCCGACATCAACCATTTTATAATCGTTCAAATTTCTCACAAGGAACTTTTCGCTAGAAGCGTCCTCGGCCATGTACTTGAACTCCAAATAGTCCCAAAGTTCCTTAGACGACTCGACATTTTGATACACATCAAAGAGAGAGTCAGACATACCATTCAAGATATGACCACGACATATGTAATCATAATTCTCCCACTTGCTCCTTCGTCTCAAAGCATCCAACGGCCCATCATCCGCAACCTCAGGAATAGGAGTGGAAAGCACATACGCCACCTTCAAGGAAGTCAAGAGGAAACGCATCTTCTTTTGCCAACGTCGAAAGTCCATACCTTCAAACTTGTCAAGCTTCTGAAACTTCGTTGTCAAATCACTCACGCTTGCCATTGATCACCAAGATATTGATTTCGTTTGTTGGTTATTGAGGCTTCTCGACTTCGGTCTTCAACGGCCTCTAGGGAAATGATCAAGGAGAACGCAAACTGGATAATGATTTGAATCTCGTAAACGCTTTCCGAAATCAATATTTTGCCCCTTACAAGCCTTAGGGAGTCCACGAAATTTGAAGTGGGATAAGACAAAACCAAACCGATTCAATTCAAGGCTTTTGATTGGAATCGAACAATAGAGACAAGTATTTTGGAGATTCTACAGTTGTATATGGCTTAGATCTTCGATCAACCCCGACCACTATGTCATAGAACCCTTTATATAGGATTTAGGAAACTCTCACGTTCAGATATGGAAGTTACATGATGGTTATGGCAGTTACCAAAACGGTTACAACTGCCTTTCCTGACAGTTACCTCGTCAGGGAACTGACCTTGGAAGTTATCTACGATTACCCACTTAGTGGCACACGTTCTGGTGTTTACAACTGACCACTCATGACAGTTATGGCAGTTACCAAGCGGTTACAACTACCTTTCCTGACGGTTACCTCGTCAAGAAACTGTCCATGTCGGTTACCGGTGGTTACTGATGGTTACACATGTAGTGGTACACGTTCTGGTGGTTACAACTGACCACTCACACGCACGTTATTAATTGAGCACGTGGTTGACCAAGTCAAACATTCTTCCCTCACAAGGACACGTCCCTCACCGGCGCATGACTAGCAGGGACGCTTCCCTCGCTGGGTCACTTCCCTCAGAGGGAACTGAACGTCTTAACCTTACATGTTGTCATCCGAGACTCAACTTCGTTTACAGAAGTGTCTACTCCACACCCCTTAACTTATGTTATAAAGAAATGAGCTCCCATAGTGTCGTATGAGTCCCTATCACACTAAATGGCATTGTTCTTTACATATAACAATCATGATAACACTAAAATTTTCAATAAATAGGAAGTGGTTCTCGAGTCATTTGAGGGACTTTCTTTATGAAGATTTATCGAAGAAGGTGAAGACAAGGGGCGGAGTTGAGAATATAGGCAAGATAAAATGTGGTTGGGCCTGCCACAGTCTTATGTCCAAACATCAGATGGAGATGATAACTATTCCTATCATATGCGAGTTTTTGGACGTATGTGGAGATTACTACATGATGTTGATGCGGTGGCATATCATCATGGAAATCTGCTAGCAAGGTGATCACTTGTCTCATGACAACAATAATGCTACAAAGACTTCTAGGAGTGAGAACAAGATCAATATGGAGAAGGAGAAGGAATGTAATTACATGGAGATTTGCAAGACCTTTTCAGATTACTTATTATTTATTCACAAATTTAACTCTCTATCTATTTTAGAGATCTGAGACTCCAGGAGACATACACAGCTTTGAAGCGTATGTTTATGAGGTGTCCGTCAAGTGAATCTACTAAGAAGACGCATGCAAAAAGGTACATCAAAACTAAGGATTAAGATGGAAAGTGATTGATAACCTACTATATATATATCATCAAGAGTCAAGACAAGATATGTAAAAATCTTCACTTGGAAATGTCATAATATGAGAAACTTGCTACATGGCTGCAAGGGCGGATCCAGTATAGGACGAGTGGGGGTTGTAGCCCCCACTCACATTTTTGTCTGTTTTGTCCTCAAAAAAATTCCCCTGAAAACCTAGTTCCTATTCTTCTTTCTCTGCGCGTAGCTCCTTTCCTTTCCTCTGGCGTCGCTTATGTGACAGCTTCCTCTCTAAGCCAGGCGACAGCGTCTGCATGGGCAACAACTCAGCTGCGACACAGGCAACAACTCAACTCAACGTGGCTTCAACTCCTCTCCACCGGCCAGCTCTTCCTCTCCTCCAGCCAGCGACGCTGCTAACAGGTGTTTTTTCTTTCAGTTTCTGAATTTGCTCAAATTCAATCTCTTTCAATCACAAGATACTAAAGTGACAATGTTTACGGAATTTTTCCTTGTTCTAACATCTAAGCTAAATGATACAGAAGTGTAAAAAGGAAGGAGAAGTAATGTCTTAACTCTTAAGCTTAGCAGAAGTTAACGGGAATTTGGGTTGGGGATTGTTTGGTGATGCGAAAGTTTTATGGATTTTTTTTAGTATTTATGAATAAAATCGGTGGTTTAGTGCAATTTGCTCTATATATGGTTGTCTTTGTTAATTTGTAGAGTGTTGTTTGTCATTTTTCAAATGAGAATTGCGTTAACAGAGCTACTTTCTCATTGGAAAGAAATAGCAGAAGCCACACCATCATGGTCAAACACTACTTGCACGAAGAAAATTCCATTTCATAATCAGTGGCAATCAGTTTGTAAATTGGTTAAGCATGTAATAGAGGTGGAGAAAAGCCAAAAGGTGTGTGAGTAATAAGCAGATTTAGAACAGAAACACATTAAGCAAACAAACAAAAATCTACAACTTGTACAATCATTATCATTGTCAAGAACCTTGTATAGACTATAGAATAAAAATCAATGCAGATATTGCTAGTGCGAGGTAAATACTGAAGAAAGCTTTATCTCTTGATGTGCATACTGGTGTTTTTGCTGCGTACTGGTGTTTTTACTGCATACTGGTGTTTTTACTTAATTTCTGTACTGGTGTTTTCTTGCTTAATTTATGTACTGAATTCCAGCTTACTGGACTTTTTCTTGCTTTTAATTTGCTATCCATATTGATGCTTAATTTCTACCTTGTGGTGCTTTTCTTATTGAATTTACAGCTAGCTATGCTTTCAATTTGCTATTCATATTGGTTCTTACGGAAGATATCATTGCTAGATTTCGAAACATGACAAACCGAAGAATTTGTTTGTAACTTCAAGACCAATGGAGTACTTTTTGTTTTAATTTAGGGATGATTTGATGAACGTTTTTGCTGTTATCCTGCTTTTGATTATGGACCTTCTATGTTGATTTGTGATATATCTAGTGATATTTAGGTTTTTTACCCAAATTGTTTTTCCCCGGCATTTCCGGAAACTAATTTACAAGTCTTAAATTTAGCCCCCAGTCAGGTGAAATCCTGGATCTGCCCTGCATGGCTGCATTTTTGTTTGTTTTCAACGGGGTGAACACACAGGCTTATCTGGCTTGCAGACTCATACGTGACAACTTCACAGTAGAGGATTTTCATCAGGCGTTTGTTCCCTGTTTCCCTATAGCGGGCATACTGGATGAATTAGAAGAGTTGGAAAAGAAACAGATTGGCAAGTGGGAGTTCACGGCAAAGGTGTGGAGCGAGCTGCTACATCATGCAGCCATTAATTTCAAACCAAATTTCCACGCTACCAATTTGAAGCAAGGTGGCGAACTTCTATCTTTTGTATGGTTGTTGCTATTTCATTTGGGATTTGGATTTCAGGACAAGGAAGAATCTAGATCTGAGAAATCCTTGTTGTATACATCTGTCACCGACCGCTGCTCTGGTCCTCCGGACAACTGATAGTCGAAGACTGGAGTTATGAACAGAAGAGTAAATTCCAAAACTTTAAATGGTGTTTGATCGTTGTATGTTGTTTTAAACCTGAGAAAAGTCATACAGTATATGTTGCACACATCTGTCGGAGTGAATTCCTTCTCTCATAAGTCAAACCTAATTTTGTTTGTTTGTTGTTTATACTTTTTTGCATATTCAGTTTAAATAGACCTAATTTTTCAGGGAAACACAAAACAGGTTAAATTTTGTGTTCTTCTCCAAAAGGAAATGGAGAACAACAGCGCGCGTCTTTATTTTCTATGGTGTATGTGTTTTTATCTGTGTTTGTTTTCCAGAGATTTTTTTGTTTTTAATTTTATTATTTAAAGAACCGGAGGTAAACCGGCTCATTAAATAACTAAACCGTTCTAAATCGGTCCAATATGTATAAACCTATTTTGAAGTCACCTTCTTCTTTTTCCTCTTGTTTTACCCGTCCGTACAGTTCGATACCACCATTCCGGCACCTTGTTACTCCTTTCTCCGTTCAACTTTCCGGCTCATCTCCGCCTCATGTCCATCCATTTTCCGGCTCTTCTCCGCCATCAGTCGTCATTTCCCGGATTCCCTCATCGTAGTCCGTCCTCCCTCACCGTTGGCCACCCCTCTCCGCCTCCCTCCTCCCTCCTTTCGTAGATCTAGTCCTCCTCTCGCCAGTTCTATTGCTTCTCCGGTTACCTCCACCCGGTCGTTGTCCGGCTCCCTCCTCCCGGTTCATTGTTCCACTGTTCATTTTCCTAGATCTTGAATTTGCATGTCCCCCCTCCCCCACCCTGTTACTTTACCCAGATCTGTTCCTCCTCCGGCACCCTCTCTCCCTCCTCCCAGTACTCGTCCGCCTCCATCTCTCTCGTCATCACAGATGTGTAATTTGCCCCGACTCCATCTCGCCAGAAAAGTTGGGCCTCGCCGGATTTAATACTACCTCCTCCTTTCGCAGAATTTATTTAGTTTTCTCCGTCAAAGAAAATCAGATCTGTAATGTTGTCGAAATCCCCGTCAAAGAAAATCAGATCCCCAAAAGAAGGCATCTCCATCCACTGAATATGTTGAAAAGAATTTTTTTACAGTTGAAGAGTTGACCGGAGGTGCGCCGGAGAATGAAACTGCCTCCCCGCCGGCAGTCCCCCTCTCCGGAGAAACTGTCTCCAGGGCGGACCCACCAGTAACTCGCGGTCAAATTCGAAAGAGGGTGGACGCCGAATTGGTAACACCGTTGTATAATCTTTGTTTCATTAAATCTTAGATTTTATTAGAATGAAATTGTATTTAATAATTTAATATTCAATATTTTATATGTCCATGCATTCATGAATTTAGATTTAGTTAGAATTGAAGTAATATAATAGATTTAGTTATATAAATGTATAGTAGATTTGTAATTTAGTTAGAATTTAGTAGATGTAGTTATATAAACTTCTAGTCACAATATGATTTAGATGCATAATATAACAATTTTTTATCAATTAATATTAGTTTTAATATTTATGTGCATGAAATTTTAATTTTAAATTATTATAGTTATATTTAATATTTGTATGGATATAATGTTGAAATAGACATTTAATTGCATGAATTTACATTTTGTGATTTTAATCATCCACCGATTTGTCATGTTGTACATGCGTAACCTATTTGCGTAGAATGTTTAATTTTTTTTATAAAAGTTGTTCTGCATTCGTTTTGCGTAGATGTTAATGAGTATTTACATACTTTTTTAGAACAGATGATGACGAGTAATTTTGATTAATTCTTAAGTATATATACGTATTCACTGTGTTAATGAAAAAATTATATAAAAACTAGGCGGCTATCCGAAACAATAGGATAAGGGTGGGCAAAACAAGGAGTGTCGATGAGCGTAAGATTTCAGCGTCTGGCCGCAAGAAAAGAGGCGTAGAGGGTACATCGTGTAGTACTGCGGCGCATGAAGGCCCCGAGTCATATACCCCTCTATCACCTATACGCGAGCCACCCTCCAGTTCTCCTCCTCAACAGTCAATGTCACACGATTCAGGGTATCCTTCTTGTTCGCACCTTTACGAGGGTGAAGAATGCGAGCTTGTAGAAGTTCTGACTAATGTATTGTTGATCTGCGCCAGTCCCTCTGACAGGCGTTAAATGGTCGTTGGCCCTATCAAAAATAATCCAACTAACTATCCACTAGTGAAGCGGTAAGTCGGAGTCGAGTCCCAAGGGAGCCACAACAATAG
>NW_027366744.1:0-66735 GCF_046119375.1 Phyllobates terribilis | reverse complement strand
TGCACCTTGCAATGTGGAGATATTACTGTTTGTGCATTTACAATATTCATTGATTTTTGCCATTGAAAAACGTCCAGAAATGTTTGAAGCTACTGACTGAATGAAAGGAGCTGGCATCTCACTCTCTTTGAATCTTCTTTATCATGCTAGGATTAGCAGGAAAAAGCAAAAAATTTCAGAATTGCACCGTGCAATGTGGAGATATTACTGTTTGTGCATTTACAATATTCATTGATTTTTGCCATTGAAAAACATGTTTTTCATATACCAGAAATGTTTGAAGCTACTGACTGATTGAAAGGAGCTGGCATCTCACTCTCTTTGAATCTTCTTTATCATGCTAGGATTAGCAGGAAAAAGCAAAAAATTTCAGAATTGCACCTTGCAATGTGGAGATATTACTGTTTGTGCATTTACAATATTCATTGATTTTTGCCATTGAAAAACATGTTTTTCATATACCAGAAATGTTTGAAGCTACTGACTGAATGAAAGGAGCTGGCATCTCACTCTCTTTGAATCTTCTTTATCATGCTAGGATTAACAGGAAAAAGCAAAAAATTTCAGAATTGCACCTTGCAATGTGGAGATATTACTGTTTGTGCATTTACAATATTCATTGATTTTTGCCATTGAAAAACATGTTTTTCATATACCAGAAATGTTTGAAGCTACTGACTGAATGAAAGGAGCTGGCATATCACTCTCTTTGAATCTTCTTTATCATGCTAGGATTAACAGGAAAAAGCAAAAAATTTCAGAATTGCACCTTGCAATGTGGAGATATTACTGTTTGTGCATTTACAATATTCATTGATTTTTGCCATTGAAAAACGTCCAGAAATGTTTGAAGCTACTGACTGAATGAAAGGAGCTGGCATCTCACTCTCTTTGAATCTTCTTTATCATGCTAGGATTAACAGGAAAAAGCTAAAAATTTCAGAATTGCACCGTGCAATGTGGAGATATTACTGTTTGTGCATTTACAATATTCATTGATTTTTGCCATTGAAAAACATGTTTTTCATATACCAGAAATGTTTGAAGCTACTGACTGAATGCAAGGAGCTGGCATCTCACTCTCTTTGAATCTTCTTTATCATGCTAGGATTAGCAGGAAAAAGCAAAAAATTTCAGAATTGCACCTTGCAATGTGGAGATATTACTGTTTGTGCATTTACAATATTCATTGATTTTTGCCATTGAAAAACATGTTTTTCATATACCAGAAATGTTTGAAGCTACTGACTGAATGAAAGGAGCTGGCATCTCACTCTCTTTGAATCTTCTTTATCATGCTAGGATTAACAGGAAAAAGCTAAAAATTTCAGAATTGCACCGTGCAATGTGGAGATATTACTGTTTGTGCATTTACAATATTCATTGATTTTTGCCATTGAAAAACATGTTTTTCATATACCAGAAATGTTTGAAGCTACTGACTGAATGAAAGGAGCTGGCATCTCACTCTCTTTGAATCTTCTTTATCATGCTAGGATTAACAGGAAAAAGCTAAAAATTTCAGAATTGCACCGTGCAATGTGGAGATATTACTGTTTGTGCATTTACAATATTCATTGATTTTTGCCATTGAAAAACATGTTTTTCATATACCAGAAATGTTTGAAGCTACTGACTGAATGAAAGGAGCTGGCATCTCACTCTCTTTGAATCTTCTTTATCATGCTAGGATTAGCAGGAAAAAGCAAAAAATTTCAGAATTGCACCTTGCAATGTGGAGATATTACTGTTTGTGCATTTACAATATTCATTGATTTTTGCCATTGAAAAACGTCCAGAAATGTTTGAAGCTACTGACTGAATGAAAGGAGCTGGCATCTCACTCTCTTTGAATCTTCTTTATCATGCTAGGATTAGCAGGAAAAAGCAAAAAATTTCAGAATTGCACCGTGCAATGTGGAGATATTACTGTTTGTGCATTTACAATATTCATTGATTTTTGCCATTGAAAAACATGTTTTTCATATACCAGAAATGTTTGAAGCTACTGACTGATTGAAAGGAGCTGGCATCTCACTCTCTTTGAATCTTCTTTATCATGCTAGGATTAGCAGGAAAAAGCAAAAAATTTCAGAATTGCACCTTGCAATGTGGAGATATTACTGTTTGTGCATTTACAATATTCATTGATTTTTGCCATTGAAAAACATGTTTTTCATATACCAGAAATGTTTGAAGCTACTGACTGAATGAAAGGAGCTGGCATCTCACTCTCTTTGAATCTTCTTTATCATGCTAGGATTAACAGGAAAAAGCAAAAAATTTCAGAATTGCACCTTGCAATGTGGAGATATTACTGTTTGTGCATTTACAATATTCATTGATTTTTGCCATTGAAAAACATGTTTTTCATATACCAGAAATGTTTGAAGCTACTGACTGAATGAAAGGAGCTGGCATATCACTCTCTTTGAATCTTCTTTATCATGCTAGGATTAACAGGAAAAAGCAAAAAATTTCAGAATTGCACCTTGCAATGTGGAGATATTACTGTTTGTGCATTTACAATATTCATTGATTTTTGCCATTGAAAAACGTCCAGAAATGTTTGAAGCTACTGACTGAATGAAAGGAGCTGGCATCTCACTCTCTTTGAATCTTCTTTATCATGCTAGGATTAACAGGAAAAAGCTAAAAATTTCAGAATTGCACCGTGCAATGTGGAGATATTACTGTTTGTGCATTTACAATATTCATTGATTTTTGCCATTGAAAAACATGTTTTTCATATACCAGAAATGTTTGAAGCTACTGACTGAATGCAAGGAGCTGGCATCTCACTCTCTTTGAATCTTCTTTATCATGCTAGGATTAGCAGGAAAAAGCAAAAAATTTCAGAATTGCACCTTGCAATGTGGAGATATTACTGTTTGTGCATTTACAATATTCATTGATTTTTGCCATTGAAAAACATGTTTTTCATATACCAGAAATGTTTGAAGCTACTGACTGAATGAAAGGAGCTGGCATCTCACTCTCTTTGAATCTTCTTTATCATGCTAGGATTAACAGGAAAAAGCTAAAAATTTCAGAATTGCACCGTGCAATGTGGAGATATTACTGTTTGTGCATTTACAATATTCATTGATTTTTGCCATTGAAAAACATGTTTTTCATATACCAGAAATGTTTGAAGCTACTGACTGAATGAAAGGAGCTGGCATCTCACTCTCTTTGAATCTTCTTTATCATGCTAGGATTAACAGGAAAAAGCTAAAAATTTCAGAATTGCACCGTGCAATGTGGAGATATTACTGTTTGTGCATTTACAATATTCATTGATTTTTGCCATTGAAAAACATGTTTTTCATATACCAGAAATGTTTGAAGCTACTGACTGAATGAAAGGAGCTGGCATCTCACTCTCTTTGAATCTTCTTTATCATGCTAGGATTAGCAGGAAAAAGCAAAAAATTTCAGAATTGCACCTTGCAATGTGGAGATATTACTGTTTGTGCATTTACAATATTCATTGATTTTTGCCATTGAAAAACGTCCAGAAATGTTTGAAGCTACTGACTGAATGAAAGGAGCTGGCATCTCACTCTCTTTGAATCTTCTTTATCATGCTAGGATTAGCAGGAAAAAGCAAAAAATTTCAGAATTGCACCTTGCAATGTGGAGATATTACTGTTTGTGCATTTACAATATTCATTGATTTTTGCCATTGAAAAACATGTTTTTCATATACCAGAAATGTTTGAAGCTACTGACTGAATGAAAGGAGCTGGCATCTCACTCTCTTTGAATCTTCTTTATCATGCTAGGATTAACAGGAAAAAGCAAAAAATTTCAGAATTGCACCTTGCAATGTGGAGATATTACTGTTTGTGCATTTACAATATTCATTGATTTTTGCCATTGAAAAACATGTTTTTCATATACCAGAAATGTTTGAAGCTACTGACTGAATGAAAGGAGCTGGCATATCACTCTCTTTGAATCTTCTTTATCATGCTAGGATTAACAGGAAAAAGCAAAAAATTTCAGAATTGCACCTTGCAATGTGGAGATATTACTGTTTGTGCATTTACAATATTCATTGATTTTTGCCATTGAAAAACGTCCAGAAATGTTTGAAGCTAC
Source organism: Phyllobates terribilis (assembly GCF_046119375.1). Lineage (NCBI taxonomy): Eukaryota > Metazoa > Chordata > Amphibia > Anura > Dendrobatidae > Phyllobates > Phyllobates terribilis. The sequence continues at coordinate 62,628 of NW_027366744.1, read as the reverse complement.
TGACTGAAAGGAGCTGGCATCTCACTCTCTTTGAATCTTCTTTATCATGCTAGGATTAACAGGAAAAAGCTAAAAATTTCAGAATTGCACCGTGCAATGTGGAGATATTACTGTTTGTGCATTTACAATATTCATTGATTTTTGCCATTGAAAAACATGTTTTTCATATACCAGAAATGTTTGAAGCTACTGACTGAATGCAAGGAGCTGGCATCTCACTCTCTTTGAATCTTCTTTATCATGCTAGGATTAGCAGGAAAAAGCAAAAAATTTCAGAATTGCACCTTGCAATGTGGAGATATTACTGTTTGTGCATTTACAATATTCATTGATTTTTGCCATTGAAAAACATGTTTTTCATATACCAGAAATGTTTGAAGCTACTGACTGAATGAAAGGAGCTGGCATCTCACTCTCTTTGAATCTTCTTTATCATGCTAGGATTAACAGGAAAAAGCAAAAAATTTCAGAATTGCACCTTGCAATGTGGAGATATTACTGTTTGTGCATTTACAATATTCATTGATTTTTGCCATTGAAAAACATGTTTTTCATATACCAGAAATGTTTGAAGCTACTGACTGAATGAAAGGAGCTGGCATCTCACTCTCTTTGAATCTTCTTTATCATGCTAGGATTAACAGGAAAAAGCAAAAAATTTCAGAATTGCACCTTGCAATGTGGAGATATTACTGTTTGTGCATTTACAATATTCATTGATTTTTGCCATTGAAAAACATGTTTTTCATATACCAGAAATGTTTGAAGCTACTGACTGAATGAAAGGAGCTGGCATCTCACTCTCTTTGAATCTTCTTTATCATGCTAGGATTAGCAGGAAAAAGCAAAAAATTTCAGAATTGCACCTTGCAATGTGGAGATATTACTGTTTGTGCATTTACAATATTCATTGATTTTTGCCATTGAAAAACATGTTTTTCATATACCAGAAATGTTTGAAGCTACTGACTGAATGAAAGGAGCTGGCATCTCACTCTCTTTGAATCTTCTTTATCATGCTAGGATTAACAGGAAAAAGCTAAAAATTTCAGAATTGCACCGTGCAATGTGGAGATATTACTGTTTGTGCATTTACAATATTCATTGATTTTTGCCATTGAAAAACATGTTTTTCATATACCAGAAATGTTTGAAGCTACTGACTGAATGAAAGGAGCTGGCATCTCACTCTCTTTGAATCTTCTTTATCATGCTAGGATTAGCAGGAAAAAGCAAAAAATTTCAGAATTGCACCTTGCAATGTGGAGATATTACTGTTTGTGCATTTACAATATTCATTGATTTATGCCATTGAAAAACATGTTTTTCATATACCAGAAATGTTTGAAGCTACTGACTGAATGAAAGGAGCTGGCATCTCACTCTCTTTGAATCTTCTTTATCATGCTAGGATTAACAGGAAAAAGCTAAAAATTTCAGAATTGCACCGTGCAATGTGGAGATATTACTGTTTGTGCATTTACAATATTCATTGATTTTTGCCATTGAAAAACATGTTTTTCATATACCAGAAATGTTTGAAGCTACTGACTGAATGAAAGGAGCTGGCATCTCACTCTCTTTGAATCTTCTTTATCATGCTAGGATTAACAGGAAAAAGCTAAAAATTTCAGAATTGCACCGTGCAATGTGGAGATATTACTGTTTGTGCATTTACAATATTCATTGATTTTTGCCATTGAAAAACATGTTTTTCATATACCAGAAATGTTTGAAGCTACTGACTGAATGAAAGGAGCTGGCATCTCACTCTCTTTGAATCTTCTTTATCATGCTAGGATTAGCAGGAAAAAGCAAAAAATTTCAGAATTGCACCTTGCAATGTGGAGATATTACTGTTTGTGCATTTACAATATTCATTGATTTTTGCCATTGAAAAACGTCCAGAAATGTTTGAAGCTACTGACTGAATGAAAGGAGCTGGCATCTCACTCTCTTTGAATCTTCTTTATCATGCTAGGATTAGCAGGAAAAAGCAAAAAATTTCAGAATTGCACCTTGCAATGTGGAGATATTACTGTTTGTGCATTTACAATATTCATTGATTTTTGCCATTGAAAAACATGTTTTTCATATACCAGAAATGTTTGAAGCTACTGACTGAATGAAAGGAGCTGGCATCTCACTCTCTTTGAATCTTCTTTATCATGCTAGGATTAACAGGAAAAAGCAAAAAATTTCAGAATTGCACCTTGCAATGTGGAGATATTACTGTTTGTGCATTTACAATATTCATTGATTTTTGCCATTGAAAAACATGTTTTTCATATACCAGAAATGTTTGAGGCTACTGACTGAATGAAAGGAGCTGGCATATCACTCTCTTTGAATCTTCTTTATCATGCTAGGATTAACAGGAAAAAGCAAAAAATTTCAGAATTGCACCTTGCAATGTGGAGATATTACTGTTTGTGCATTTACAATATTCATTGATTTTTGCCATTGAAAAACGTCCAGAAATGTTTGAAGCTACTGACTGAAAGGAGCTGGCATCTCACTCTCTTTGAATCTTCTTTATCATGCTAGGATTAACAGGAAAAAGCAAAAAATTTCAGAATTGCACCTTGCAATGTGGAGATATTACTGTTTGTGCATTTACAATATTCATTGATTTTTGCCATTGAAAAACATGTTTTTCATATACCAGAAATGTTTGAAGCTACTGACTGAATGAAAGGAGCTGGCATATCACTCTCTTTGAATCTTCTTTATCATGCTAGGATTAACAGGAAAAAGCAAAAAATTTCAGAATTGCACCTTGCAATGTGGAGATATTACTGTTTGTGCATTTACAATATTCATTGATTTTTGCCATTGAAAAACGTCCAGAAATGTTTGAAGCTACTGACTGAAAGGAGCTGGCATCTCACTCTCTTTGAATCTTCTTTATCATGCTAGGATTAACAGGAAAAAGCTAAAAATTTCAGAATTGCACCGTGCAATGTGGAGATATTACTGTTTGTGCATTTACAATATTCATTGATTTTTGCCATTGAAAAACATGTTTTTCATATACCAGAAATGTTTGAAGCTACTGACTGAATGCAAGGAGCTGGCATCTCACTCTCTTTGAATCTTCTTTATCATGCTAGGATTAGCAGGAAAAAGCAAAAAATTTCAGAATTGCACCTTGCAATGTGGAGATATTACTGTTTGTGCATTTACAATATTCATTGATTTTTGCCATTGAAAAACATGTTTTTCATATACCAGAAATGTTTGAAGCTACTGACTGAATGAAAGGAGCTGGCATCTCACTCTCTTTGAATCTTCTTTATCATGCTAGGATTAACAGGAAAAAGCAAAAAATTTCAGAATTGCACCTTGCAATGTGGAGATATTACTGTTTGTGCATTTACAATATTCATTGATTTTTGCCATTGAAAAACATGTTTTTCATATACCAGAAATGTTTGAAGCTACTGACTGAATGAAAGGAGCTGGCATCTCACTCTCTTTGAATCTTCTTTATCATGCTAGGATTAACAGGAAAAAGCAAAAAATTTCAGAATTGCACCTTGCAATGTGGAGATATTACTGTTTGTGCATTTACAATATTCATTGATTTTTGCCATTGAAAAACATGTTTTTCATATACCAGAAATGTTTGAAGCTACTGACTGAATGAAAGGAGCTGGCATCTCACTCTCTTTGAATCTTCTTTATCATGCTAGGATTAGCAGGAAAAAGCAAAAAATTTCAGAATTGCACCTTGCAATGTGGAGATATTACTGTTTGTGCATTTACAATATTCATTGATTTTTGCCATTGAAAAACATGTTTTTCATATACCAGAAATGTTTGAAGCTACTGACTGAATGAAAGGAGCTGGCATCTCACTCTCTTTGAATCTTCTTTATCATGCTAGGATTAACAGGAAAAAGCTAAAAATTTCAGAATTGCACCGTGCAATGTGGAGATATTACTGTTTGTGCATTTACAATATTCATTGATTTTTGCCATTGAAAAACATGTTTTTCATATACCAGAAATGTTTGAAGCTACTGACTGAATGAAAGGAGCTGGCATCTCACTCTCTTTGAATCTTCTTTATCATGCTAGGATTAGCAGGAAAAAGCAAAAAATTTCAGAATTGCACCTTGCAATGTGGAGATATTACTGTTTGTGCATTTACAATATTCATTGATTTATGCCATTGAAAAACATGTTTTTCATATACCAGAAATGTTTGAAGCTACTGACTGAATGAAAGGAGCTGGCATCTCACTCTCTTTGAATCTTCTTTATCATGCTAGGATTAACAGGAAAAAGCTAAAAATTTCAGAATTGCACCGTGCAATGTGGAGATATTACTGTTTGTGCATTTACAATATTCATTGATTTTTGCCATTGAAAAACATGTTTTTCATATACCAGAAATGTTTGAAGCTACTGACTGAATGAAAGGAGCTGGCATCTCACTCTCTTTGAATCTTCTTTATCATGCTAGGATTAACAGGAAAAAGCTAAAAATTTCAGAATTGCACCGTGCAATGTGGAGATATTACTGTTTGTGCATTTACAATATTCATTGATTTTTGCCATTGAAAAACATGTTTTTCATATACCAGAAATGTTTGAAGCTACTGACTGAATGAAAGGAGCTGGCATCTCACTCTCTTTGAATCTTCTTTATCATGCTAGGATTAGCAGGAAAAAGCAAAAAATTTCAGAATTGCACCTTGCAATGTGGAGATATTACTGTTTGTGCATTTACAATATTCATTGATTTTTGCCATTGAAAAACGTCCAGAAATGTTTGAAGCTACTGACTGAATGAAAGGAGCTGGCATCTCACTCTCTTTGAATCTTCTTTATCATGCTAGGATTAGCAGGAAAAAGCAAAAAATTTCAGAATTGCACCTTGCAATGTGGAGATATTACTGTTTGTGCATTTACAATATTCATTGATTTTTGCCATTGAAAAACATGTTTTTCATATACCAGAAATGTTTGAAGCTACTGACTGAATGAAAGGAGCTGGCATCTCACTCTCTTTGAATCTTCTTTATCATGCTAGGATTAACAGGAAAAAGCAAAAAATTTCAGAATTGCACCTTGCAATGTGGAGATATTACTGTTTGTGCATTTACAATATTCATTGATTTTTGCCATTGAAAAACATGTTTTTCATATACCAGAAATGTTTGAGGCTACTGACTGAATGAAAGGAGCTGGCATATCACTCTCTTTGAATCTTCTTTATCATGCTAGGATTAACAGGAAAAAGCAAAAAATTTCAGAATTGCACCTTGCAATGTGGAGATATTACTGTTTGTGCATTTACAATATTCATTGATTTTTGCCATTGAAAAACGTCCAGAAATGTTTGAAGCTACTGACTGAAAGGAGCTGGCATCTCACTCTCTTTGAATCTTCTTTATCATGCTAGGATTAACAGGAAAAAGCTAAAAATTTCAGAATTGCACCGTGCAATGTGGAGATATTACTGTTTGTGCATTTACAATATTCATTGATTTTTGCCATTGAAAAACATGTTTTTCATATACCAGAAATGTTTGAAGCTACTGACTGAATGCAAGGAGCTGGCATCTCACTCTCTTTGAATCTTCTTTATCATGCTAGGATTAGCAGGAAAAAGCAAAAAATTTCAGAATTGCACCTTGCAATGTGGAGATATTACTGTTTGTGCATTTACAATATTCATTGATTTTTGCCATTGAAAAACATGTTTTTCATATACCAGAAATGTTTGAAGCTACTGACTGAATGAAAGGAGCTGGCATCTCACTCTCTTTGAATCTTCTTTATCATGCTAGGATTAACAGGAAAAAGCAAAAAATTTCAGAATTGCACCTTGCAATGTGGAGATATTACTGTTTGTGCATTTACAATATTCATTGATTTTTGCCATTGAAAAACATGTTTTTCATATACCAGAAATGTTTGAAGCTACTGACTGAATGAAAGGAGCTGGCATCTCACTCTCTTTGAATCTTCTTTATCATGCTAGGATTAACAGGAAAAAGCAAAAAATTTCAGAATTGCACCTTGCAATGTGGAGATATTACTGTTTGTGCATTTACAATATTCATTGATTTTTGCCATTGAAAAACATGTTTTTCATATACCAGAAATGTTTGAAGCTACTGACTGAAAGGAGCTGGCATCTCACTCTCTTTGAATCTTCTTTATCATGCTAGGATTAACAGGAAAAAGCTAAAAATTTCAGAATTGCACCGTGCAATGTGGAGATATTACTGTTTGTGCATTTACAATATTCATTGATTTTTGCCATTGAAAAACATGTTTTTCATATACCAGAAATGTTTGAAGCTACTGACTGAATGAAAGGAGCTGGCATCTCACTCTCTTTGAATCTTCTTTATCATGCTAGGATTAGCAGGAAAAAGCAAAAAATTTCAGAATTGCACCTTGCAATGTGGAGATATTACTGTTTGTGCATTTACAATATTCATTGATTTTTGCCATTGAAAAACATGTTTTTCATATACCAGAAATGTTTGAAGCTACTGACTGAATGAAAGGAGCTGGCATCTCACTCTCTTTGAATCTTCTTTATCATGCTAGGATTAACAGGAAAAAGCTAAAAATTTCAGAATTGCACCGTGCAATGTGGAGATATTACTGTTTGTGCATTTACAATATTCATTGATTTTTGCCATTGAAAAACATGTTTTTCATATACCAGAAATGTTTGAAGCTACTGACTGAATGAAAGGAGCTGGCATCTCACTCTCTTTGAATCTTCTTTATCATGCTAGGATTAGCAGGAAAAAGCAAAAAATTTCAGAATTGCACCTTGCAATGTGGAGATATTACTGTTTGTGCATTTACAATATTCATTGATTTATGCCATTGAAAAACATGTTTTTCATATACCAGAAATGTTTGAAGCTACTGACTGAATGAAAGGAGCTGGCATCTCACTCTCTTTGAATCTTCTTTATCATGCTAGGATTAACAGGAAAAAGCAAAAAATTTCAGAATTGCACCTTGCAATGTGGAGATATTACTGTTTGTGCATTTACAATATTCATTGATTTTTGCCATTGAAAAACATGTTTTTCATATACCAGAAATGTTTGAAGCTACTGACTGAATGAAAGGAGCTGGCATCTCACTCTCTTTGAATCTTCTTTATCATGCTAGGATTAACAGGAAAAAGCTAAAAATTTCAGAATTGCACCGTGCAATGTGGAGATATTACTGTTTGTGCATTTACAATATTCATTGATTTTTGCCATTGAAAAACATGTTTTTCATATACCAGAAATGTTTGAAGCTACTGACTGAATGAAAGGAGCTGGCATCTCACTCTCTTTGAATCTTCTTTATCATGCTAGGATTAACAGGAAAAAGCAAAAAATTTCAGAATTGCACCTTGCAATGTGGAGATATTACTGTTTGTGCATTTACAATATTCATTGATTTTTGCCATTGAAAAACGTCCAGAAATGTTTGAAGCTACTGACTGAATGAAAGGAGCTGGCATCTCACTCTCTTTGAATCTTCTTTATCATGCTAGGATTAGCAGGAAAAAGCAAAAAATTTCAGAATTGCACCGTGCAATGTGGAGATATTACTGTTTGTGCATTTACAATATTCATTGATTTTTGCCATTGAAAAACATGTTGTTCATATACCAGAAATGTTTGAAGCTACTGACTGATTGAAAGGAGCTGGCATCTCACTCTCTTTGAATCTTCTTTATCATGCTAGGATTAGCAGGAAAAAGCAAAAAATTTCAGAATTGCACCTTGCAATGTGGAGATATTACTGTTTGTGCATTTACAATATTCATTGATTTTTGCCATTGAAAAACATGTTTTTCATATACCAGAAATGTTTGAAGCTACTGACTGAATGAAAGGAGCTGGCATCTCACTCTCTTTGAATCTTCTTTATCATGCTAGGATTAACAGGAAAAAGCTAAAAATTTCAGAATTGCACCGTGCAATGTGGAGATATTACTGTTTGTGCATTTACAATATTCATTGATTTTTGCCATTGAAAAACATGTTTTTCATATACCAGAAATGTTTGAAGCTACTGACTGAATGCAAGGAGCTGGCATCTCACTCTCTTTGAATCTTCTTTATCATGCTAGGATTAGCAGGAAAAAGCAAAAAATTTCAGAATTGCACCTTGCAATGTGGAGATATTACTGTTTGTGCATTTACAATATTCATTGATTTTTGCCATTGAAAAACATGTTTTTCATATACCAGAAATGTTTGAAGCTACTGACTGAATGAAAGGAGCTGGCATCTCACTCTCTTTGAATCTTCTTTATCATGCTAGGATTAACAGGAAAAAGCAAAAAATTTCAGAATTGCACCTTGCAATGTGGAGATATTACTGTTTGTGCATTTACAATATTCATTGATTTTTGCCATTGAAAAACATGTTTTTCATATACCAGAAATGTTTGAAGCTACTGACTGAATGAAAGGAGCTGGCATCTCACTCTCTTTGAATCTTCTTTATCATGCTAGGATTAACAGGAAAAAGCAAAAAATTTCAGAATTGCACCTTGCAATGTGGAGATATTACTGTTTGTGCATTTACAATATTCATTGATTTTTGCCATTGAAAAACATGTTTTTCATATACCAGAAATGTTTGAAGCTACTGACTGAATGAAAGGAGCTGGCATCTCACTCTCTTTGAATCTTCTTTATCATGCTAGGATTAACAGGAAAAAGCTAAAAATTTCAGAATTGCACCGTGCAATGTGGAGATATTACTGTTTGTGCATTTACAATATTCATTGATTTTTGCCATTGAAAAACATGTTTTTCATATACCAGAAATGTTTGAAGCTACTGACTGAATGAAAGGAGCTGGCATCTCACTCTCTTTGAATCTTCTTTATCATGCTAGGATTAGCAGGAAAAAGCAAAAAATTTCAGAATTGCACCTTGCAATGTGGAGATATTACTGTTTGTGCATTTACAATATTCATTGATTTTTGCCATTGAAAAACATGTTTTTCATATACCAGAAATGTTTGAAGCTACTGACTGAATGAAAGGAGCTGGCATCTCACTCTCTTTGAATCTTCTTTATCATGCTAGGATTAACAGGAAAAAGCTAAAAATTTCAGAATTGCACCGTGCAATGTGGAGATATTACTGTTTGTGCATTTACAATATTCATTGATTTTTGCCATTGAAAAACATGTTTTTCATATACCAGAAATGTTTGAAGCTACTGACTGAATGAAAGGAGCTGGCATCTCACTCTCTTTGAATCTTCTTTATCATGCTAGGATTAACAGGAAAAAGCTAAAAATTTCAGAATTGCACCGTGCAATGTGGAGATATTACTGTTTGTGCATTTACAATATTCATTGATTTTTGCCATTGAAAAACATGTTTTTCATATACCAGAAATGTTTGAAGCTACTGACTGAATGAAAGGAGCTGGCATCTCACTCTCTTTGAATCTTCTTTATCATGCTAGGATTAACAGGAAAAAGCAAAAAATTTCAGAATTGCACCTTGCAATGTGGAGATATTACTGTTTGTGCATTTACAATATTCATTGATTTTTGCCATTGAAAAACGTCCAGAAATGTTTGAAGCTACTGACTGAATGAAAGGAGCTGGCATCTCACTCTCTTTGAATCTTCTTTATCATGCTAGGATTAGCAGGAAAAAGCAAAAAATTTCAGAATTGCACCGTGCAATGTGGAGATATTACTGTTTGTGCATTTACAATATTCATTGATTTTTGCCATTGAAAAACATGTTTTTCATATACCAGAAATGTTTGAAGCTACTGACTGATTGAAAGGAGCTGGCATCTCACTCTCTTTGAATCTTCTTTATCATGCTAGGATTAGCAGGAAAAAGCAAAAAATTTCAGAATTGCACCTTGCAATGTGGAGATATTACTGTTTGTGCATTTACAATATTCATTGATTTTTGCCATTGAAAAACATGTTTTTCATATACCAGAAATGTTTGAAGCTACTGACTGAATGAAAGGAGCTGGCATCTCACTCTCTTTGAATCTTCTTTATCATGCTAGGATTAACAGGAAAAAGCAAAAAATTTCAGAATTGCACCTTGCAATGTGGAGATATTACTGTTTGTGCATTTACAATATTCATTGATTTTTGCCATTGAAAAACATGTTTTTCATATACCAGAAATGTTTGAAGCTACTGACTGAATGAAAGGAGCTGGCATATCACTCTCTTTGAATCTTCTTTATCATGCTAGGATTAACAGGAAAAAGCAAAAAATTTCAGAATTGCACCTTGCAATGTGGAGATATTACTGTTTGTGCATTTACAATATTCATTGATTTTTGCCATTGAAAAACGTCCAGAAATGTTTGAAGCTACTGACTGAATGAAAGGAGCTGGCATCTCACTCTCTTTGAATCTTCTTTATCATGCTAGGATTAACAGGAAAAAGCTAAAAATTTCAGAATTGCACCGTGCAATGTGGAGATATTACTGTTTGTGCATTTACAATATTCATTGATTTTTGCCATTGAAAAACATGTTTTTCATATACCAGAAATGTTTGAAGCTACTGACTGAATGCAAGGAGCTGGCATCTCACTCTCTTTGAATCTTCTTTATCATGCTAGGATTAACAGGAAAAAGCAAAAAATTTCAGAATTGCACCTTGCAATGTGGAGATATTACTGTTTGTGCATTTACAATATTCATTGATTTTTGCCATTGAAAAACATGTTTTTCATATACCAGAAATGTTTGAAGCTACTGACTGAATGAAAGGAGCTGGCATCTCACTCTCTTTGAATCTTCTTTATCATGCTAGGATTAACAGGAAAAAGCAAAAAATTTCAGAATTGCACCTTGCAATGTGGAGATATTACTGTTTGTGCATTTACAATATTCATTGATTTTTGCCATTGAAAAACATGTTTTTCATATACCAGAAATGTTTGAAGCTACTGACTGAATGAAAGGAGCTGGCATCTCACTCTCTTTGAATCTTCTTTATCATGCTAGGATTAACAGGAAAAAGCAAAAAATTTCAGAATTGCACCTTGCAATGTGGAGATATTACTGTTTGTGCATTTACAATATTCATTGATTTTTGCCATTGAAAAACATGTTTTTCATATACCAGAAATGTTTGAAGCTACTGACTGAATGAAAGGAGCTGGCATCTCACTCTCTTTGAATCTTCTTTATCATGCTAGGATTAACAGGAAAAAGCTAAAAATTTCAGAATTGCACCGTGCAATGTGGAGATATTACTGTTTGTGCATTTACAATATTCATTGATTTTTGCCATTGAAAAACATGTTTTTCATATACCAGAAATGTTTGAAGCTACTGACTGAATGAAAGGAGCTGGCATCTCACTCTCTTTGAATCTTCTTTATCATGCTAGGATTAGCAGGAAAAAGCAAAAAATTTCAGAATTGCACCTTGCAATGTGGAGATATTACTGTTTGTGCATTTACAATATTCATTGATTTTTGCCATTGAAAAACATGTTTTTCATATACCAGAAATGTTTGAAGCTACTGACTGAATGAAAGGAGCTGGCATCTCACTCTCTTTGAATCTTCTTTATCATGCTAGGATTAACAGGAAAAAGCTAAAAATTTCAGAATTGCACCGTGCAATGTGGAGATATTACTGTTTGTGCATTTACAATATTCATTGATTTTTGCCATTGAAAAACATGTTTTTCATATACCAGAAATGTTTGAAGCTACTGACTGAATGAAAGGAGCTGGCATCTCACTCTCTTTGAATCTTCTTTATCATGCTAGGATTAGCAGGAAAAAGCAAAAAATTTCAGAATTGCACCTTGCAATGTGGAGATATTACTGTTTGTGCATTTACAATATTCATTGATTTATGCCATTGAAAAACATGTTTTTCATATACCAGAAATGTTTGAAGCTACTGACTGAATGAAAGGAGCTGGCATCTCACTCTCTTTGAATCTTCTTTATCATGCTAGGATTAACAGGAAAAAGCAAAAAATTTCAGAATTGCACCTTGCAATGTGGAGATATTACTGTTTGTGCATTTACAATATTCATTGATTTTTGCCATTGAAAAACATGTTTTTCATATACCAGAAATGTTTGAAGCTACTGACTGAATGAAAGGAGCTGGCATCTCACTCTCTTTGAATCTTCTTTATCATGCTAGGATTAACAGGAAAAAGCTAAAAATTTCAGAATTGCACCGTGCAATGTGGAGATATTACTGTTTGTGCATTTACAATATTCATTGATTTTTGCCATTGAAAAACGTTTTTCATATACCAGAAATGTTTGAAGCTACTGACTGAATGAAAGGAGCTGGCATCTCACTCTCTTTGAATCTTCTTTATCATGCTAGGATTAACAGGAAAAAGCAAAAAATTTCAGAATTGCACCTTGCAATGTGGAGATATTACTGTTTGTGCATTTACAATATTCATTGATTTTTGCCATTGAAAAACATGTTTTTCATATACCAGAAATGTTTGAAGCTACTGACTGAATGAAAGGAGCTGGCATCTCACTCTCTTTGAATCTTCTTTATCATGCTAGGATTAACAGGAAAAAGCAAAAAATTTCAGAATTGCACCTTGCAATGTGGAGATATTACTGTTTGTGCATTTACAATATTCATTGATTTTTGCCATTGAAAAACATGTTTTTCATATACCAGAAATGTTTGAAGCTACTGACTGAATGAAAGGAGCTGGCATCTCACTCTCTTTGAATCTTCTTTATCATGCTAGGATTAACAGGAAAAAGCTAAAAATTTCAGAATTGCACCGTGCAATGTGGAGATATTACTGTTTGTGCATTTACAATATTCATTGATTTTTGCCATTGAAAAACATGTTTTTCATATACCAGAAATGTTTGAAGCTACTGACTGAATGAAAGGAGCTGGCATCTCACTCTCTTTGAATCTTCTTTATCATGCTAGGATTAGCAGGAAAAAGCAAAAAATTTCAGAATTGCACCTTGCAATGTGGAGATATTACTGTTTGTGCATTTACAATATTCATTGATTTTTGCCATTGAAAAACATGTTTTTCATATACCAGAAATGTTTGAAGCTACTGACTGAATGAAAGGAGCTGGCATCTCACTCTCTTTGAATCTTCTTTATCATGCTAGGATTAACAGGAAAAAGCTAAAAATTTCAGAATTGCACCGTGCAATGTGGAGATATTACTGTTTGTGCATTTACAATATTCATTGATTTTTGCCATTGAAAAACATGTTTTTCATATACCAGAAATGTTTGAAGCTACTGACTGAATGAAAGGAGCTGGCATCTCACTCTCTTTGAATCTTCTTTATCATGCTAGGATTAGCAGGAAAAAGCAAAAAATTTCAGAATTGCACCTTGCAATGTGGAGATATTACTGTTTGTGCATTTACAATATTCATTGATTTATGCCATTGAAAAACATGTTTTTCATATACCAGAAATGTTTGAAGCTACTGACTGAATGAAAGGAGCTGGCATCTCACTCTCTTTGAATCTTCTTTATCATGCTAGGATTAACAGGAAAAAGCAAAAAATTTCAGAATTGCACCTTGCAATGTGGAGATATTACTGTTTGTGCATTTACAATATTCATTGATTTTTGCCATTGAAAAACATGTTTTTCATATACCAGAAATGTTTGAAGCTACTGACTGAATGAAAGGAGCTGGCATCTCACTCTCTTTGAATCTTCTTTATCATGCTAGGATTAACAGGAAAAAGCTAAAAATTTCAGAATTGCACCGTGCAATGTGGAGATATTACTGTTTGTGCATTTACAATATTCATTGATTTTTGCCATTGAAAAACATGTTTTTCATATACCAGAAATGTTTGAAGCTACTGACTGAATGAAAGGAGCTGGCATCTCACTCTCTTTGAATCTTCTTTATCATGCTAGGATTAACAGGAAAAAGCAAAAAATTTCAGAATTGCACCTTGCAATGTGGACATATTACTGTTTGTGCATTTACAATATTCATTGATTTTTGCCATTGAAAAACGTCCAGAAATGTTTGAAGCTACTGACTGAATGAAAGGAGCTGGCATCTCACTCTCTTTGAATCTTCTTTATCATGCTAGGATTAGCAGGAAAAAGCAAAAAATTTCAGAATTGCACCGTGCAATGTGGAGATATTACTGTTTGTGCATTTACAATATTCATTGATTTTTGCCATTGAAAAACATGTTGTTCATATACCAGAAATGTTTGAAGCTACTGACTGATTGAAAGGAGCTGGCATCTCACTCTCTTTGAATCTTCTTTATCATGCTAGGATTAGCAGGAAAAAGCAAAAAATTTCAGAATTGCACCTTGCAATGTGGAGATATTACTGTTTGTGCATTTACAATATTCATTGATTTTTGCCATTGAAAAACATGTTTTTCATATACCAGAAATGTTTGAAGCTACTGACTGAATGAAAGGAGCTGGCATCTCACTCTCTTTGAATCTTCTTTATCATGCTAGGATTAACAGGAAAAAGCAAACAATTTCAGAATTGCACCTTGCAATGTGGAGATATTACTGTTTGTGCATTTACAATATTCATTGATTTTTGCCATTGAAAAACATGTTTTTCATATACCAGAAATGTTTGAAGCTACTGACTGAATGAAAGGAGCTGGCATATCACTCTCTTTGAATCTTCTTTATCATGCTAGGATTAACAGGAAAAAGCAAAAAATTTCAGAATTGCACCTTGCAATGTGGAGATATTACTGTTTGTGCATTTACAATATTCATTGATTTTTGCCATTGAAAAACGTCCAGAAATGTTTGAAGCTACTGACTGAATGAAAGGAGCTGGCATCTCACTCTCTTTGAATCTTCTTTATCATGCTAGGATTAACAGGAAAAAGCTAAAAATTTCAGAATTGCACCGTGCAATGTGGAGATATTACTGTTTGTGCATTTACAATATTCATTGATTTTTGCCATTGAAAAACATGTTTTTCATATACCAGAAATGTTTGAAGCTACTGACTGAATGCAAGGAGCTGGCATCTCACTCTCTTTGAATCTTCTTTATCATGCTAGGATTAGCAGGAAAAAGCAAAAAATTTCAGAATTGCACCTTGCAATGTGGAGATATTACTGTTTGTGCATTTACAATATTCATTGATTTTTGCCATTGAAAAACATGTTTTTCATATACCAGAAATGTTTGAAGCTACTGACTGAATGAAAGGAGCTGGCATCTCACTCTCTTTGAATCTTCTTTATCATGCTAGGATTAACAGGAAAAAGCAAAAAATTTCAGAATTGCACCTTGCAATGTGGAGATATTACTGTTTGTGCATTTACAATATTCATTGATTTTTGCCATTGAAAAACATGTTTTTCATATACCAGAAATGTTTGAAGCTACTGACTGAATGAAAGGAGCTGGCATCTCACTCTCTTTGAATCTTCTTTATCATGCTAGGATTAACAGGAAAAAGCAAAAAATTTCAGAATTGCACCTTGCAATGTGGAGATATTACTGTTTGTGCATTTACAATATTCATTGATTTTTGCCATTGAAAAACATGTTTTTCATATACCAGAAATGTTTGAAGCTACTGACTGAATGAAAGGAGCTGGCATCTCACTCTCTTTGAATCTTCTTTATCATGCTAGGATTAACAGGAAAAAGCTAAAAATTTCAGAATTGCACCGTGCAATGTGGAGATATTACTGTTTGTGCATTTACAATATTCATTGATTTTTGCCATTGAAAAACATGTTTTTCATATACCAGAAATGTTTGAAGCTACTGACTGAATGAAAGGAGCTGGCATCTCACTCTCTTTGAATCTTCTTTATCATGCTAGGATTAGCAGGAAAAAGCAAAAAATTTCAGAATTGCACCTTGCAATGTGGAGATATTACTGTTTGTGCATTTACAATATTCATTGATTTTTGCCATTGAAAAACATGTTTTTCATATACCAGAAATGTTTGAAGCTACTGACTGAATGAAAGGAGCTGGCATCTCACTCTCTTTGAATCTTCTTTATCATGCTAGGATTAACAGGAAAAAGCTAAAAATTTCAGAATTGCACCGTGCAATGTGGAGATATTACTGTTTGTGCATTTACAATATTCATTGATTTTTGCCATTGAAAAACATGTTTTTCATATACCAGAAATGTTTGAAGCTACTGACTGAATGAAAGGAGCTGGCATCTCACTCTCTTTGAATCTTCTTTATCATGCTAGGATTAACAGGAAAAAGCTAAAAATTTCAGAATTGCACCGTGCAATGTGGAGATATTACTGTTTGTGCATTTACAATATTCATTGATTTTTGCCATTGAAAAACATGTTTTTCATATACCAGAAATGTTTGAAGCTACTGACTGAATGAAAGGAGCTGGCATCTCACTCTCTTTGAATCTTCTTTATCATGCTAGGATTAACAGGAAAAAGCAAAAAATTTCAGAATTGCACCTTGCAATGTGGAGATATTACTGTTTGTGCATTTACAATATTCATTGATTTTTGCCATTGAAAAACGTCCAGAAATGTTTGAAGCTACTGACTGAATGAAAGGAGCTGGCATCTCACTCTCTTTGAATCTTCTTTATCATGCTAGGATTAGCAGGAAAAAGCAAAAAATTTCAGAATTGCACCGTGCAATGTGGAGATATTACTGTTTGTGCATTTACAATATTCATTGATTTTTGCCATTGAAAAACATGTTTTTCATATACCAGAAATGTTTGAAGCTACTGACTGATTGAAAGGAGCTGGCATCTCACTCTCTTTGAATCTTCTTTATCATGCTAGGATTAGCAGGAAAAAGCAAAAAATTTCAGAATTGCACCTTGCAATGTGGAGATATTACTGTTTGTGCATTTACAATATTCATTGATTTTTGCCATTGAAAAACATGTTTTTCATATACCAGAAATGTTTGAAGCTACTGACTGAATGAAAGGAGCTGGCATCTCACTCTCTTTGAATCTTCTTTATCATGCTAGGATTAACAGGAAAAAGCAAAAAATTTCAGAATTGCACCTTGCAATGTGGAGATATTACTGTTTGTGCATTTACAATATTCATTGATTTTTGCCATTGAAAAACATGTTTTTCATATACCAGAAATGTTTGAAGCTACTGACTGAATGAAAGGAGCTGGCATATCACTCTCTTTGAATCTTCTTTATCATGCTAGGATTAACAGGAAAAAGCAAAAAATTTCAGAATTGCACCTTGCAATGTGGAGATATTACTGTTTGTGCATTTACAATATTCATTGATTTTTGCCATTGAAAAACGTCCAGAAATGTTTGAAGCTACTGACTGAATGAAAGGAGCTGGCATCTCACTCTCTTTGAATCTTCTTTATCATGCTAGGATTAACAGGAAAAAGCTAAAAATTTCAGAATTGCACCGTGCAATGTGGAGATATTACTGTTTGTGCATTTACAATATTCATTGATTTTTGCCATTGAAAAACATGTTTTTCATATACCAGAAATGTTTGAAGCTACTGACTGAATGCAAGGAGCTGGCATCTCACTCTCTTTGAATCTTCTTTATCATGCTAGGATTAACAGGAAAAAGCAAAAAATTTCAGAATTGCACCTTGCAATGTGGAGATATTACTGTTTGTGCATTTACAATATTCATTGATTTTTGCCATTGAAAAACATGTTTTTCATATACCAGAAATGTTTGAAGCTACTGACTGAATGAAAGGAGCTGGCATCTCACTCTCTTTGAATCTTCTTTATCATGCTAGGATTAACAGGAAAAAGCAAAAAATTTCAGAATTGCACCTTGCAATGTGGAGATATTACTGTTTGTGCATTTACAATATTCATTGATTTTTGCCATTGAAAAACATGTTTTTCATATACCAGAAATGTTTGAAGCTACTGACTGAATGAAAGGAGCTGGCATCTCACTCTCTTTGAATCTTCTTTATCATGCTAGGATTAACAGGAAAAAGCAAAAAATTTCAGAATTGCACCTTGCAATGTGGAGATATTACTGTTTGTGCATTTACAATATTCATTGATTTTTGCCATTGAAAAACATGTTTTTCATATACCAGAAATGTTTGAAGCTACTGACTGAATGAAAGGAGCTGGCATCTCACTCTCTTTGAATCTTCTTTATCATGCTAGGATTAACAGGAAAAAGCTAAAAATTTCAGAATTGCACCGTGCAATGTGGAGATATTACTGTTTGTGCATTTACAATATTCATTGATTTTTGCCATTGAAAAACATGTTTTTCATATACCAGAAATGTTTGAAGCTACTGACTGAATGAAAGGAGCTGGCATCTCACTCTCTTTGAATCTTCTTTATCATGCTAGGATTAGCAGGAAAAAGCAAAAAATTTCAGAATTGCACCTTGCAATGTGGAGATATTACTGTTTGTGCATTTACAATATTCATTGATTTTTGCCATTGAAAAACATGTTTTTCATATACCAGAAATGTTTGAAGCTACTGACTGAATGAAAGGAGCTGGCATCTCACTCTCTTTGAATCTTCTTTATCATGCTAGGATTAACAGGAAAAAGCTAAAAATTTCAGAATTGCACCGTGCAATGTGGAGATATTACTGTTTGTGCATTTACAATATTCATTGATTTTTGCCATTGAAAAACATGTTTTTCATATACCAGAAATGTTTGAAGCTACTGACTGAATGAAAGGAGCTGGCATCTCACTCTCTTTGAATCTTCTTTATCATGCTAGGATTAGCAGGAAAAAGCAAAAAATTTCAGAATTGCACCTTGCAATGTGGAGATATTACTGTTTGTGCATTTACAATATTCATTGATTTATGCCATTGAAAAACATGTTTTTCATATACCAGAAATGTTTGAAGCTACTGACTGAATGAAAGGAGCTGGCATCTCACTCTCTTTGAATCTTCTTTATCATGCTAGGATTAACAGGAAAAAGCAAAAAATTTCAGAATTGCACCTTGCAATGTGGAGATATTACTGTTTGTGCATTTACAATATTCATTGATTTTTGCCATTGAAAAACATGTTTTTCATATACCAGAAATGTTTGAAGCTACTGACTGAATGAAAGGAGCTGGCATCTCACTCTCTTTGAATCTTCTTTATCATGCTAGGATTAACAGGAAAAAGCTAAAAATTTCAGAATTGCACCGTGCAATGTGGAGATATTACTGTTTGTGCATTTACAATATTCATTGATTTTTGCCATTGAAAAACGTTTTTCATATACCAGAAATGTTTGAAGCTACTGACTGAATGAAAGGAGCTGGCATCTCACTCTCTTTGAATCTTCTTTATCATGCTAGGATTAACAGGAAAAAGCAAAAAATTTCAGAATTGCACCTTGCAATGTGGAGATATTACTGTTTGTGCATTTACAATATTCATTGATTTTTGCCATTGAAAAACGTCCAGAAATGTTTGAAGCTACTGACTGAATGAAAGGAGCTGGCATCTCACTCTCTTTGAATCTTCTTTATCATGCTAGGATTAGCAGGAAAAAGCAAAAAATTTCAGAATTGCACCGTGCAATGTGGAGATATTACTGTTTGTGCATTTACAATATTCATTGATTTTTGCCATTGAAAAACATGTTTTTCATATACCAGAAATGTTTGAAGCTACTGACTGATTGAAAGGAGCTGGCATCTCACTCTCTTTGAATCTTCTTTATCATGCTAGGATTAGCAGGAAAAAGCAAAAAATTTCAGAATTGCACCTTGCAATGTGGAGATATTACTGTTTGTGCATTTACAATATTCATTGATTTTTGCCATTGAAAAACATGTTTTTCATATACCAGAAATGTTTGAAGCTACTGACTGAATGAAAGGAGCTGGCATCTCACTCTCTTTGAATCTTCTTTATCATGCTAGGATTAACAGGAAAAAGCAAAAAATTTCAGAATTGCACCTTGCAATGTGGAGATATTACTGTTTGTGCATTTACAATATTCATTGATTTTTGCCATTGAAAAACATGTTTTTCATATACCAGAAATGTTTGAAGCTACTGACTGAATGAAAGGAGCTGGCATATCACTCTCTTTGAATCTTCTTTATCATGCTAGGATTAACAGGAAAAAGCAAAAAATTTCAGAATTGCACCTTGCAATGTGGAGATATTACTGTTTGTGCATTTACAATATTCATTGATTTTTGCCATTGAAAAACGTCCAGAAATGTTTGAAGCTACTGACTGAATGAAAGGAGCTGGCATCTCACTCTCTTTGAATCTTCATCATGCTAGGATTAACAGGAAAAAGCTAAAAATTTCAGAATTGCACCGTGCAATGTGGAGATATTACTGTTTGTGGATTTACAATATTCATTGATTTTTGCCATTGAAAAACATGTTTTTCATATACCAGAAATGTTTGAAGCTACTGACTGAATGCAAGGAGCTGGCATCTCACTCTCTTTGAATCTTCTTTATCATGCTAGGATTAGCAGGAAAAAGCAAAAAATTTCAGAATTGCACCTTGCAATGTGGAGATATTACTGTTTGTGCATTTACAATATTCATTGATTTTTGCCATTGAAAAACATGTTTTTCATATACCAGAAATGTTTGAAGCTACTGACTGAATGAAAGGAGCTGGCATCTCACTCTCTTTGAATCTTCTTTATCATGCTAGGATTAACAGGAAAAAGCAAAAAATTTCAGAATTGCACCTTGCAATGTGGAGATATTACTGTTTGTGCATTTACAATATTCATTGATTTTTGCCATTGAAAAACGTCCAGAAATGTTTGAAGCTACTGACTGAATGAAAGGAGCTGGCATCTCACTCTCTTTGAATCTTCTTTATCATGCTAGGATTAGCAGGAAAAAGCAAAAAATTTCAGAATTGCACCGTGCAATGTGGAGATATTACTGTTTGTGCATTTACAATATTCATTGATTTTTGCCATTGAAAAACATGTTTTTCATATACCAGAAATGTTTGAAGCTACTGACTGATTGAAAGGAGCTGGCATCTCACTCTCTTTGAATCTTCTTTATCATGCTAGGATTAGCAGGAAAAAGCAAAAAATTTCAGAATTGCACCTTGCAATGTGGAGATATTACTGTTTGTGCATTTACAATATTCATTGATTTTTGCCATTGAAAAACATGTTTTTCATATACCAGAAATGTTTGAAGCTACTGACTGAATGAAAGGAGCTGGCATCTCACTCTCTTTGAATCTTCTTTATCATGCTAGGATTAACAGGAAAAAGCAAAAAATTTCAGAATTGCACCTTGCAATGTGGAGATATTACTGTTTGTGCATTTACAATATTCATTGATTTTTGCCATTGAAAAACATGTTTTTCATATACCAGAAATGTTTGAAGCTACTGACTGAATGAAAGGAGCTGGCATATCACTCTCTTTGAATCTTTATCATGCTAGGATTAACAGGAAAAAGCAAAAAATTTCAGAATTGCACCTTGCAATGTGGAGATATTACTGTTTGTGCATTTACAATATTCATTGATTTTTGCCATTGAAAAACGTCCAGAAATGTTTGAAGCTACTGACTGAATGAAAGGAGCTGGCATCTCACTCTCTTTGAATCTTCTTTATCATGCTAGGATTAACAGGAAAAAGCTAAAAATTTCAGAATTGCACCGTGCAATGTGGAGATATTACTGTTTGTGCATTTACAATATTCATTGATTTTTGCCATTGAAAAACATGTTTTTCATATACCAGAAATGTTTGAAGCTACTGACTGAATGCAAGGAGCTGGCATCTCACTCTCTTTGAATCTTCTTTATCATGCTAGGATTAGCAGGAAAAAGCAAAAAATTTCAGAATTGCACCTTGCAATGTGGAGATATTACTGTTTGTGCATTTACAATATTCATTGATTTTTGCCATTGAAAAACATGTTTTTCATATACCAGAAATGTTTGAAGCTACTGACTGAATGAAAGGAGCTGGCATCTCACTCTCTTTGAATCTTCTTTATCATGCTAGGATTAACAGGAAAAAGCAAAAAATTTCAGAATTGCACCTTGCAATGTGGAGATATTACTGTTTGTGCATTTACAATATTCATTGATTTTTGCCATTGAAAAACATGTTTTTCATATACCAGAAATGTTTGAAGCTACTGACTGAATGAAAGGAGCTGGCATCTCACTCTCTTTGAATCTTCTTTATCATGCTAGGATTAACAGGAAAAAGCAAAAAATTTCAGAATTGCACCTTGCAATGTGGAGATATTACTGTTTGTGCATTTACAATATTCATTGATTTTTGCCATTGAAAAACATGTTTTTCATATACCAGAAATGTTTGAAGCTACTGACTGAATGAAAGGAGCTGGCATCTCACTCTCTTTGAATCTTCTTTATCATGCTAGGATTAACAGGAAAAAGCTAAAAATTTCAGAATTGCACCGTGCAATGTGGAGATATTACTGTTTGTGCATTTACAATATTCATTGATTTTTGCCATTGAAAAACATGTTTTTCATATACCAGAAATGTTTGAAGCTACTGACTGAATGAAAGGAGCTGGCATCTCACTCTCTTTGAATCTTCTTTATCATGCTAGGATTAGCAGGAAAAAGCAAAAAATTTCAGAATTGCACCTTGCAATGTGGAGATATTACTGTTTGTGCATTTACAATATTCATTGATTTTTGCCATTGAAAAACATGTTTTTCATATACCAGAAATGTTTGAAGCTACTGACTGAATGAAAGGAGCTGGCATCTCACTCTCTTTGAATCTTCTTTATCATGCTAGGATTAACAAGAAAAAGCTAAAAATTTCAGAATTGCACCGTGCAATGTGGAGATATTACTGTTTGTGCATTTACAATATTCATTGATTTTTGCCATTGAAAAACATGTTTTTCATATACCAGAAATGTTTGAAGCTACTGACTGAATGAAAGGAGCTGGCATCTCACTCTCTTTGAATCTTCTTTATCATGCTAGGATTAGCAGGAAAAAGCAAAAAATTTCAGAATTGCACCTTGCAATGTGGAGATATTACTGTTTGTGCATTTACAATATTCATTGATTTATGCCATTGAAAAACATGTTTTTCATATACCAGAAATGTTTGAAGCTACTGACTGAATGAAAGGAGCTGGCATCTCACTCTCTTTGAATCTTCTTTATCATGCTAGGATTAACAGGAAAAAGCAAAAAATTTCAGAATTGCACCTTGCAATGTGGAGATATTACTGTTTGTGCATTTACAATATTCATTGATTTTTGCCATTGAAAAACATGTTTTTCATATACCAGAAATGTTTGAAGCTACTGACTGAATGAAAGGAGCTGGCATCTCACTCTCTTTGAATCTTCTTTATCATGCTAGGATTAACAGGAAAAAGCTAAAAATTTCAGAATTGCACCGTGCAATGTGGAGATATTACTGTTTGTGCATTTACAATATTCATTGATTTTTGCCATTGAAAAACATGTTTTTCATATACCAGAAATGTTTGAAGCTACTGACTGAATGAAAGGAGCTGGCATCTCACTCTCTTTGAATCTTCTTTATCATGCTAGGATTAACAGGAAAAAGCAAAAAATTTCAGAATTGCACCTTGCAATGTGGAGATATTACTGTTTGTGCATTTACAATATTCATTGATTTTTGCCATTGAAAAACGTCCAGAAATGTTTGAAGCTACTGACTGAATGAAAGGAGCTGGCATCTCACTCTCTTTGAATCTTCTTTATCATGCTAGGATTAGCAGGAAAAAGCAAAAAATTTCAGAATTGCACCGTGCAATGTGGAGATATTACTGTTTGTGCATTTACAATATTCATTGATTTTTGCCATTGAAAAACATGTTTTTCATATACCAGAAATGTTTGAAGCTACTGACTGATTGAAAGGAGCTGGCATCTCACTCTCTTTGAATCTTCTTTATCATGCTAGGATTAGCAGGAAAAAGCAAAAAATTTCAGAATTGCACCTTGCAATGTGGAGATATTACTGTTTGTGCATTTACAATATTCATTGATTTTTGCCATTGAAAAACATGTTTTTCATATACCAGAAATGTTTGAAGCTACTGACTGAATGAAAGGAGCTGGCATCTCACTCTCTTTGAATCTTCTTTATCATGCTAGGATTAACAGGAAAAAGCAAAAAATTTCAGAATTGCACCTTGCAATGTGGAGATATTACTGTTTGTGCATTTACAATATTCATTGATTTTTGCCATTGAAAAACATGTTTTTCATATACCAGAAATGTTTGAAGCTACTGACTGAATGAAAGGAGCTGGCATATCACTCTCTTTGAATCTTCTTTATCATGCTAGGATTAACAGGAAAAAGCAAAAAATTTCAGAATTGCACCTTGCAATGTGGAGATATTACTGTTTGTGCATTTACAATATTCATTGATTTTTGCCATTGAAAAACGTCCAGAAATGTTTGAAGCTACTGACTGAATGAAAGGAGCTGGCATCTCACTCTCTTTGAATCTTCATCATGCTAGGATTAACAGGAAAAAGCTAAAAATTTCAGAATTGCACCGTGCAATGTGGAGATATTACTGTTTGTGGATTTACAATATTCATTGATTTTTGCCATTGAAAAACATGTTTTTCATATACCAGAAATGTTTGAAGCTACTGACTGAATGCAAGGAGCTGGCATCTCACTCTCTTTGAATCTTCTTTATCATGCTAGGATTAGCAGGAAAAAGCAAAAAATTTCAGAATTGCACCTTGCAATGTGGAGATATTACTGTTTGTGCATTTACAATATTCATTGATTTTTGCCATTGAAAAACATGTTTTTCATATACCAGAAATGTTTGAAGCTACTGACTGAATGAAAGGAGCTGGCATCTCACTCTCTTTGAATCTTCTTTATCATGCTAGGATTAACAGGAAAAAGCTAAAAATTTCAGAATTGCACCGTGCAATGTGGAGATATTACTGTTTGTGCATTTACAATATTCATTGATTTTTGCCATTGAAAAACATGTTTTTCATATACCAGAAATGTTTGAAGCTACTGACTGATTGAAAGGAGCTGGCATCTCACTCTCTTTGAATCTTCTTTATCATGCTAGGATTAGCAGGAAAAAGCAAAAAATTTCAGAATTGCACCTTGCAATGTGGAGATATTACTGTTTGTGCATTTACAATATTCATTGATTTTTGCCATTGAAAAACATGTTTTTCATATACCAGAAATGTTTGAAGCTACTGACTGAATGAAAGGAGCTGGCATCTCACTCTCTTTGAATCTTCTTTATCATGCTAGGATTAACAGGAAAAAGCAAAAAATTTCAGAATTGCACCTTGCAATGTGGAGATATTACTGTTTGTGCATTTACAATATTCATTGATTTTTGCCATTGAAAAACATGTTTTTCATATACCAGAAATGTTTGAAGCTACTGACTGAATGAAAGGAGCTGGCATATCACTCTCTTTGAATCTTCTTTATCATGCTAGGATTAACAGGAAAAAGCAAAAAATTTCAGAATTGCACCTTGCAATGTGGAGATATTACTGTTTGTGCATTTACAATATTCATTGATTTTTGCCATTGAAAAACGTCCAGAAATGTTTGAAGCTACTGACTGAATGAAAGGAGCTGGCATCTCACTCTCTTTGAATCTTCTTTATCATGCTAGGATTAACAGGAAAAAGCTAAAAATTTCAGAATTGCACCGTGCAATGTGGAGATATTACTGTTTGTGCATTTACAATATTCATTGATTTTTGCCATTGAAAAACATGTTTTTCATATACCAGAAATGTTTGAAGCTACTGACTGAATGCAAGGAGCTGGCATCTCACTCTCTTTGAATCTTCTTTATCATGCTAGGATTAGCAGGAAAAAGCAAAAAATTTCAGAATTGCACCTTGCAATGTGGAGATATTACTGTTTGTGCATTTACAATATTTATTGATTTTTGCCATTGAAAAACATGTTTTTCATATACCAGAAATGTTTGAAGCTACTGACTGAATGAAAGGAGCTGGCATCTCACTCTCTTTGAATCTTCTTTATCATGCTAGGATTAACAGGAAAAAGCTAAAAATTTCAGAATTGCACCGTGCAATGTGGAGATATTACTGTTTGTGCATTTACAATATTCATTGATTTTTGCCATTGAAAAACATGTTTTTCATATACCAGAAATGTTTGAAGCTACTGACTGAATGAAAGGAGCTGGCATCTCACTCTCTTTGAATCTTCTTTATCATGCTAGGATTAACAGGAAAAAGCTAAAAATTTCAGAATTGCACCGTGCAATGTGGAGATATTACTGTTTGTGCATTTACAATATTCATTGATTTTTGCCATTGAAAAACATGTTTTTCATATACCAGAAATGTTTGAAGCTACTGACTGAATGAAAGGAGCTGGCATCTCACTCTCTTTGAATCTTCTTTATCATGCTAGGATTAACAGGAAAAAGCAAAAAATTTCAGAATTGCACCTTGCAATGTGGAGATATTACTGTTTGTGCATTTACAATATTCATTGATTTTTGCCATTGAAAAACGTCCAGAAATGTTTGAAGCTACTGACTGAATGAAAGGAGCTGGCATCTCACTCTCTTTGAATCTTCTTTATCATGCTAGGATTAGCAGGAAAAAGCAAAAAATTTCAGAATTGCACCGTGCAATGTGGAGATATTACTGTTTGTGCATTTACAATATTCATTGATTTTTGCCATTGAAAAACATGTTTTTCATATACCAGAAATGTTTGAAGCTACTGACTGATTGAAAGGAGCTGGCATCTCACTCTCTTTGAATCTTCTTTATCATGCTAGGATTAGCAGGAAAAAGCAAAAAATTTCAGAATTGCACCTTGCAATGTGGAGATATTACTGTTTGTGCATTTACAATATTCATTGATTTTTGCCATTGAAAAACATGTTTTTCATATACCAGAAATGTTTGAAGCTACTGACTGAATGAAAGGAGCTGGCATCTCACTCTCTTTGAATCTTCTTTATCATGCTAGGATTAACAGGAAAAAGCAAAAAATTTCAGAATTGCACCTTGCAATGTGGAGATATTACTGTTTGTGCATTTACAATATTCATTGATTTTTGCCATTGAAAAACATGTTTTTCATATACCAGAAATGTTTGAAGCTACTGACTGAATGAAAGGAGCTGGCATATCACTCTCTTTGAATCTTCTTTATCATGCTAGGATTAACAGGAAAAAGCAAAAAATTTCAGAATTGCACCTTGCAATGTGGAGATATTACTGTTTGTGCATTTACAATATTCATTGATTTTTGCCATTGAAAAACGTCCAGAAATGTTTGAAGCTACTGACTGAATGAAAGGAGCTGGCATCTCACTCTCTTTGAATCTTCATCATGCTAGGATTAACAGGAAAAAGCTAAAAATTTCAGAATTGCACCGTGCAATGTGGAGATATTACTGTTTGTGGATTTACAATATTCATTGATTTTTGCCATTGAAAAACATGTTTTTCATATACCAGAAATGTTTGAAGCTACTGACTGAATGCAAGGAGCTGGCATCTCACTCTCTTTGAATCTTCTTTATCATGCTAGGATTAGCAGGAAAAAGCAAAAAATTTCAGAATTGCACCTTGCAATGTGGAGATATTACTGTTTGTGCATTTACAATATTCATTGATTTTTGCCATTGAAAAACATGTTTTTCATATACCAGAAATGTTTGAAGCTACTGACTGAATGAAAGGAGCTGGCATCTCACTCTCTTTGAATCTTCTTTATCATGCTAGGATTAACAGGAAAAAGCTAAAAATTTCAGAATTGCACCGTGCAATGTGGAGATATTACTGTTTGTGCATTTACAATATTCATTGATTTTTGCCATTGAAAAACATGTTTTTCATATACCAGAAATGTTTGAAGCTACTGACTGATTGAAAGGAGCTGGCATCTCACTCTCTTTGAATCTTCTTTATCATGCTAGGATTAGCAGGAAAAAGCAAAAAATTTCAGAATTGCACCTTGCAATGTGGAGATATTACTGTTTGTGCATTTACAATATTCATTGATTTTTGCCATTGAAAAACATGTTTTTCATATACCAGAAATGTTTGAAGCTACTGACTGAATGAAAGGAGCTGGCATCTCACTCTCTTTGAATCTTCTTTATCATGCTAGGATTAACAGGAAAAAGCAAAAAATTTCAGAATTGCACCTTGCAATGTGGAGATATTACTGTTTGTGCATTTACAATATTCATTGATTTTTGCCATTGAAAAACATGTTTTTCATATACCAGAAATGTTTGAAGCTACTGACTGAATGAAAGGAGCTGGCATATCACTCTCTTTGAATCTTCTTTATCATGCTAGGATTAACAGGAAAAAGCAAAAAATTTCAGAATTGCACCTTGCAATGTGGAGATATTACTGTTTGTGCATTTACAATATTCATTGATTTTTGCCATTGAAAAACGTCCAGAAATGTTTGAAGCTACTGACTGAATGAAAGGAGCTGGCATCTCACTCTCTTTGAATCTTCTTTATCATGCTAGGATTAACAGGAAAAAGCTAAAAATTTCAGAATTGCACCGTGCAATGTGGAGATATTACTGTTTGTGCATTTACAATATTCATTGATTTTTGCCATTGAAAAACATGTTTTTCATATACCAGAAATGTTTGAAGCTACTGACTGAATGCAAGGAGCTGGCATCTCACTCTCTTTGAATCTTCTTTATCATGCTAGGATTAGCAGGAAAAAGCAAAAAATTTCAGAATTGCACCTTGCAATGTGGAGATATTACTGTTTGTGCATTTACAATATTTATTGATTTTTGCCATTGAAAAACATGTTTTTCATATACCAGAAATGTTTGAAGCTACTGACTGAATGAAAGGAGTTGGCATCTCACTCTCTTTGAATCTTCTTTATCATGCTAGGATTAACAGGAAAAAGCTAAAAATTTCAGAATTGCACCGTGCAATGTGGAGATATTACTGTTTGTGCATTTACAATATTCATTGATTTTTGCCATTGAAAAACATGTTTTTCATATACCAGAAATGTTTGAAGCTACTGACTGAATGAAAGGAGCTGGCATCTCACTCTCTTTGAATCTTCTTTATCATGCTAGGATTAACAGGAAAAAGCTAAAAATTTCAGAATTGCACCGTGCAATGTGGAGATATTACTGTTTGTGCATTTACAATATTCATTGATTTTTGCCATTGAAAAACATGTTTTTCATATACCAGAAATGTTTGAAGCTACTGACTGAATGAAAGGAGCTGGCATCTCACTCTCTTTGAATCTTCTTTATCATGCTAGGATTAACAGGAAAAAGCAAAAAATTTCAGAATTGCACCTTGCAATGTGGAGATATTACTGTTTGTGCATTTACAATATTCATTGATTTTTGCCATTGAAAAACGTCCAGAAATGTTTGAAGCTACTGACTGAATGAAAGGAGCTGGCATCTCACTCTCTTTGAATCTTCTTTATCATGCTAGGATTAGCAGGAAAAAGCAAAAAATTTCAGAATTGCACCGTGCAATGTGGAGATATTACTGTTTGTGCATTTACAATATTCATTGATTTTTGCCATTGAAAAACATGTTTTTCATATACCAGAAATGTTTGAAGCTACTGACTGATTGAAAGGAGCTGGCATCTCACTCTCTTTGAATCTTCTTTATCATGCTAGGATTAGCAGGAAAAAGCAAAAAATTTCAGAATTGCACCTTGCAATGTGGAGATATTACTGTTTGTGCATTTACAATATTCATTGATTTTTGCCATTGAAAAACATGTTTTTCATATACCAGAAATGTTTGAAGCTACTGACTGAATGAAAGGAGCTGGCATCTCACTCTCTTTGAATCTTCTTTATCATGCTAGGATTAACAGGAAAAAGCAAAAAATTTCAGAATTGCACCTTGCAATGTGGAGATATTACTGTTTGTGCATTTACAATATTCATTGATTTTTGCCATTGAAAAACATGTTTTTCATATACCAGAAATGTTTGAAGCTACTGACTGAATGAAAGGAGCTGGCATATCACTCTCTTTGAATCTTCTTTATCATGCTAGGATTAACAGGAAAAAGCAAAAAATTTCAGAATTGCACCTTGCAATGTGGAGATATTACTGTTTGTGCATTTACAATATTCATTGATTTTTGCCATTGAAAAACGTCCAGAAATGTTTGAAGCTACTGACTGAATGAAAGGAGCTGGCATCTCACTCTCTTTGAATCTTCTTTATCATGCTAGGATTAACAGGAAAAAGCTAAAAATTTCAGAATTGCACCGTGCAATGTGGAGATATTACTGTTTGTGCATTTACAATATTCATTGATTTTTGCCATTGAAAAACATGTTTTTCATATACCAGAAATGTTTGAAGCTACTGACTGAATGAAAGGAGCTGGCATCTCACTCTCTTTGAATCTTCTTTATCATGCTAGGATTAGCAGGAAAAAGCAAAAAATTTCAGAATTGCACCTTGCAATGTGGAGATATTACTGTTTGTGCATTTACAATATTCATTGATTTTTGCCATTGAAAAACATGTTTTTCATATACCAGAAATGTTTGAAGCTACTGACTGAATGAAAGGAGCTGGCATCTCACTCTCTTTGAATCTTCTTTATCATGCTAGGATTAACAGGAAAAAGCTAAAAATTTCAGAATTGCACCGTGCAATGTGGAGATATTACTGTTTGTGCATTTACAATATTCATTGATTTTTGCCATTGAAAAACATGTTTTTCATATACCAGAAATGTTTGAAGCTACTGACTGAATGAAAGGAGCTGGCATCTCACTCTCTTTGAATCTTCTTTATCATGCTAGGATTAGCAGGAAAAAGCAAAAAATTTCAGAATTGCACCTTGCAATGTGGAGATATTACTGTTTGTGCATTTACAATATTCATTGATTTATGCCATTGAAAAACATGTTTTTCATATACCAGAAATGTTTGAAGCTACTGACTGAATGAAAGGAGCTGGCATCTCACTCTCTTTGAATCTTCTTTATCATGCTAGGATTAACAGGAAAAAGCAAAAAATTTCAGAATTGCACCTTGCAATGTGGAGATATTACTGTTTGTGCATTTACAATATTCATTGATTTTTGCCATTGAAAAACATGTTTTTCATATACCAGAAATGTTTGAAGCTACTGACTGAATGAAAGGAGCTGGCATCTCACTCTCTTTGAATCTTCTTTATCATGCTAGGATTAACAGGAAAAAGCTAAAAATTTCAGAATTGCACCGTGCAATGTGGAGATATTACTGTTTGTGCATTTACAATATTCATTGATTTTTGCCATTGAAAAACATGTTTTTCATATACCAGAAATGTTTGAAGCTACTGACTGAATGAAAGGAGCTGGCATCTCACTCTCTTTGAATCTTCTTTATCATGCTAGGATTAGCAGGAAAAAGCAAAAAATTTCCGAATTGCACCTTGCAATGTGGAGATATTACTGTTTGTGCATTTACAATATTCATTGATTTTTGCCATTGAAAAACATGTTTTTCATATACCAGAAATGTTTGAAGCTACTGACTGAATGAAAGGAGCTGGCATCTCACTCTCTTTGAATCTTCTTTATCATGCTAGGATTAGCAGGATAAAGCAAAAAATTTCAGAATTGCACCTTGCAATGTGGAGATATTACTGTTTGTGCATTTACAATATTCATTGATTTTTGCCATTGAAAAACATGTTTTTCATATACCAGAAATGTTTGAAGCTACTGACTGAATGAAAGGAGCTGGCATCTCACTCTCTTTGAATCTTCTTTATCATGCTAGGATTAACAGGAAAAAGCAAAAAATTTCAGAATTGCACCTTGCAATGTGGAGATATTACTGTTTGTGCATTTACAATATTCATTGATTTTTGCCATTGAAAAACGTCCAGAAATGTTTGAAGCTACTGACTGAATGAAAGGAGCTGGCATCTCACTCTCTTTGAATCTTCTTTATCATGCTAGGATTAGCAGGAAAAAGCAAAAAATTTCAGAATTGCACCGTGCAATGTGGAGATATTACTGTTTGTGCATTTACAATATTCATTGATTTTTGCCATTGAAAAACATGTTTTTCATATACCAGAAATGTTTGAAGCTACTGACTGATTGAAAGGAGCTGGCATCTCACTCTCTTTGAATCTTCTTTATCATGCTAGGATTAGCAGGAAAAAGCAAAAAATTTCAGAATTGCACCTTGCAATGTGGAGATATTACTGTTTGTGCATTTACAATATTCATTGATTTTTGCCATTGAAAAACATGTTTTTCATATACCAGAAATGTTTGAAGCTACTGACTGAATGAAAGGAGCTGGCATCTCACTCTCTTTGAATCTTCTTTATCATGCTAGGATTAACAGGAAAAAGCAAAAAATTTCAGAATTGCACCTTGCAATGTGGAGATATTACTGTTTGTGCATTTACAATATTCATTGATTTTTGCCATTGAAAAACATGTTTTTCATATACCAGAAATGTTTGAAGCTACTGACTGAATGAAAGGAGCTGGCATATCACTCTCTTTGAATCTTCTTTATCATGCTAGGATTAACAGGAAAAAGCAAAAAATTTCAGAATTGCACCTTGCAATGTGGAGATATTACTGTTTGTGCATTTACAATATTCATTGATTTTTGCCATTGAAAAACGTCCAGAAATGTTTGAAGCTACTGACTGAATGAAAGGAGCTGGCATCTCACTCTCTTTGAATCTTCTTTATCATGCTAGGATTAACAGGAAAAAGCTAAAAATTTCAGAATTGCACCGTGCAATGTGGAGATATTACTGTTTGTGCATTTACAATATTCATTGATTTTTGCCATTGAAAAACATGTTTTTCATATACCAGAAATGTTTGAAGCTACTGACTGAATGCAAGGAGCTGGCATCTCACTCTCTTTGAATCTTCTTTATCATGCTAGGATTAGCAGGAAAAAGCAAAAAATTTCAGAATTGCACCTTGCAATGTGGAGATATTACTGTTTGTGCATTTACAATATTTATTGATTTTTGCCATTGAAAAACATGTTTTTCATATACCAGAAATGTTTGAAGCTACTGACTGAATGAAAGGAGCTGGCATCTCACTCTCTTTGAATCTTCTTTATCATGCTAGGATTAACAGGAAAAAGCTAAAAATTTCAGAATTGCACCGTGCAATGTGGAGATATTACTGTTTGTGCATTTACAATATTCATTGATTTTTGCCATTGAAAAACATGTTTTTCATATACCAGAAATGTTTGAAGCTACTGACTGAATGAAAGGAGCTGGCATCTCACTCTCTTTGAATCTTCTTTATCATGCTAGGATTAACAGGAAAAAGCTAAAAATTTCAGAATTGCACCGTGCAATGTGGAGATATTACTGTTTGTGCATTTACAATATTCATTGATTTTTGCCATTGAAAAACATGTTTTTCATATACCAGAAATGTTTGAAGCTACTGACTGAATGAAAGGAGCTGGCATCTCACTCTCTTTGAATCTTCTTTATCATGCTAGGATTAACAGGAAAAAGCAAAAAATTTCAGAATTGCACCTTGCAATGTGGAGATATTACTGTTTGTGCATTTACAATATTCATTGATTTTTGCCATTGAAAAACGTCCAGAAATGTTTGAAGCTACTGACTGAATGAAAGGAGCTGGCATCTCACTCTCTTTGAATCTTCTTTATCATGCTAGGATTAGCAGGAAAAAGCAAAAAATTTCAGAATTGCACCGTGCAATGTGGAGATATTACTGTTTGTGCATTTACAATATTCATTGATTTTTGCCATTGAAAAACATGTTTTTCATATACCAGAAATGTTTGAAGCTACTGACTGATTGAAAGGAGCTGGCATCTCACTCTCTTTGAATCTTCTTTATCATGCTAGGATTAACAGGAAAAAGCAAAAAATTTCAGAATTGCACCTTGCAATGTGGAGATATTACTGTTTGTGCATTTACAATATTCATTGATTTTTGCCATTGAAAAACATGTTTTTCATATACCAGAAATGTTTGAAGCTACTGACTGAATGAAAGGAGCTGGCATATCACTCTCTTTGAATCTTCTTTATCATGCTAGGATTAACAGGAAAAAGCAAAAAATTTCAGAATTGCACCTTGCAATGTGGAGATATTACTGTTTGTGCATTTACAATATTCATTGATTTTTGCCATTGAAAAACGTCCAGAAATGTTTGAAGCTACTGACTGAATGAAAGGAGCTGGCATCTCACTCTCTTTGAATCTTCTTTATCATGCTAGGATTAACAGGAAAAAGCTAAAAATTTCAGAATTGCACCGTGCAATGTGGAGATATTACTGTTTGTGCATTTACAATATTCATTGATTTTTGCCATTGAAAAACATGTTTTTCATATACCAGAAATGTTTGAAGCTACTGACTGAATGCAAGGAGCTGGCATCTCACTCTCTTTGAATCTTCTTTATCATGCTAGGATTAGCAGGAAAAAGCAAAAAATTTCAGAATTGCACCTTGCAATGTGGAGATATTACTGTTTGTGCATTTACAATATTCATTGATTTTTGCCATTGAAAAACATGTTTTTCATATACCAGAAATGTTTGAAGCTACTGACTGAATGAAAGGAGCTGGCATCTCACTCTCTTTGAATCTTCTTTATCATGCTAGGATTAACAGGAAAAAGCAAAAAATTTCAGAATTGCACCTTGCAATGTGGAGATATTACTGTTTGTGCATTTACAATATTCATTGATTTTTGCCATTGAAAAACATGTTTTTCATATACCAGAAATGTTTGAAGCTACTGACTGAATGAAAGGAGCTGGCATATCACTCTCTTTGAATCTTCTTTATCATGCTAGGATTAACAGGAAAAAGCAAAAAATTTCAGAATTGCACCTTGCAATGTGGAGATATTACTGTTTGTGCATTTACAATATTCATTGATTTTTGCCATTGAAAAACGTCCAGAAATGTTTGAAGCTACTGACTGAATGAAAGGAGCTGGCATCTCACTCTCTTTGAATCTTCTTTATCATGCTAGGATTAACAGGAAAAAGCAAAAAATTTCAGAATTGCACCGTGCAATGTGGAGATATTACTGTTTGTGCATTTACAATATTCATTGATTTTTGCCATTGAAAAACATGTTTTTCATATACCAGAAATGTTTGAAGCTACTGACTGAATGAAAGGAGCTGGCATCTCACTCTCTTTGAATCTTCTTTATCATGCTAGGATTAGCAGGAAAAAGCAAAAAATTTCAGAATTGCACCTTGCAATGTGGAGATATTACTGTTTGTGCATTTACAATATTCATTGATTTTTGCCATTGAAAAACATGTTTTTCATATACCAGAAATGTTTGAAGCTACTGACTGAATGAAAGGAGCTGGCATCTCACTCTCTTTGAATCTTCTTTATCATGCTAGGATTAGCAGGAAAAAGCAAAAAATTTCAGAATTGCACCTTGCAATGTGGAGATATTACTGTTTGTGCATTTACAATATTCATTGATTTATGCCATTGAAAAACATGTTTTTCATATACCAGAAATGTTTGAAGCTACTGACTGAATGAAAGGAGCTGGCATCTCACTCTCTTTGAATCTTCTTTATCATGCTAGGATTAACAGGAAAAAGCAAAAAATTTCAGAATTGCACCTTGCAATGTGGAGATATTACTGTTTGTGCATTTACAATATTCATTGATTTTTGCCATTGAAAAACATGTTTTTCATATACCAGAAATGTTTGAAGCTACTGACTGAATGAAAGGAGCTGGCATCTCACTCTCTTTGAATCTTCTTTATCATGCTAGGATTAACAGGAAAAAGCTAAAAATTTCAGAATTGCACCGTGCAATGTGGAGATATTACTGTTTGTGCATTTACAATATTCATTGATTTTTGCCATTGAAAAACATGTTTTTCATATACCAGAAATGTTTGAAGCTACTGACTGAATGAAAGGAGCTGGCATCTCACTCTCTTTGAATCTTCTTTATCATGCTAGGATTAGCAGGAAAAAGCAAAAAATTTCCGAATTGCACCTTGCAATGTGGAGATATTACTGTTTGTGCATTTACAATATTCATTGATTTTTGCCATTGAAAAACATGTTTTTCATATACCAGAAATGTTTGAAGCTACTGACTGAATGAAAGGAGCTGGCATCTCACTCTCTTTGAATCTTCTTTATCATGCTAGGATTAGCAGGATAAAGCAAAAAATTTCAGAATTGCACCTTGCAATGTGGAGATATTACTGTTTGTGCATTTACAATATTCATTGATTTTTGCCATTGAAAAACATGTTTTTCATATACCAGAAATGTTTGAAGCTACTGACTGAATGAAAGGAGCTGGCATCTCACTCTCTTTGAATCTTCTTTATCATGCTAGGATTAACAGGAAAAAGCAAAAAATTTCAGAATTGCACCTTGCAATGTGGAGATATTACTGTTTGTGCATTTACAATATTCATTGATTTTTGCCATTGAAAAACGTCCAGAAATGTTTGAAGCTACTGACTGAATGAAAGGAGCTGGCATCTCACTCTCTTTGAATCTTCTTTATCATGCTAGGATTAGCAGGAAAAAGCAAAAAATTTCAGAATTGCACCGTGCAATGTGGAGATATTACTGTTTGTGCATTTACAATATTCATTGATTTTTGCCATTGAAAAACATGTTTTTCATATACCAGAAATGTTTGAAGCTACTGACTGAATGAAAGGAGCTGGCATCTCACTCTCTTTGAATCTTCTTTATCATGCTAGGATTAGCAGGAAAAAGCAAAAAATTTCAGAATTGCACCTTGCAATGTGGAGATATTACTGTTTGTGCATTTACAATATTCATTGATTTATGCCATTGAAAAACATGTTTTTCATATACCAGAAATGTTTGAAGCTACTGACTGAATGAAAGGAGCTGGCATCTCACTCTCTTTGAATCTTCTTTATCATGCTAGGATTAACAGGAAAAAGCAAAAAATTTCAGAATTGCACCTTGCAATGTGGAGATATTACTGTTTGTGCATTTACAATATTCATTGATTTTTGCCATTGAAAAACATGTTTTTCATATACCAGAAATGTTTGAAGCTACTGACTGAATGAAAGGAGCTGGCATCTCACTCTCTTTGTTTTACCATATTTTTTTATTTTTAATAAACAATTTAACAGGGGAATAACAAACGTAGCATAAAAGTAGTGACAAAAGAATATTCATAATAAGGGAAAAATTCTGAGGGAAGGGAAAGGGAAAGGGAACAAACGGGAATGGATAATCAGGAAAGATGGGAGAAATTTGTTCGTCAAATAGTATATACGATAATACAGAAATTTGAACACTTTAAACACACATTACTATCATTAGCAAAAATTAAACATATTAATGAGCTAAACACGACACACATTAAGATGTTCCAGCGTTATGAGAGGGTTGAGGGAATTTAGTGAGCCAAATATCCCACTTCCTAGAGAATTTAAGTAAATTATTGTTGATAAGGGCAAATCTGAGTTCAAATATTCTATGGAGATTCATCTTATCAACTAAGTCCTCCAAAGTGGGGACATGTGACTTTCT
The DNA here is from genome assembly GCF_046119375.1 of Phyllobates terribilis. Taxonomy (NCBI): domain Eukaryota; kingdom Metazoa; phylum Chordata; class Amphibia; order Anura; family Dendrobatidae; genus Phyllobates; species Phyllobates terribilis. Next base: position 25,102 of record NW_027366744.1, on the reverse strand, counting down.
CCAATAAAAAGCCAATGCGTTCTTACACACTGAAAATAAGTGAATCACCAAAGATCTTTCAAACGACTTATATGGTTCGAGATCTAAGGATAGTAAAGCCATTTGAGGGGTCAATACTACAGGTCTGCCTAAAAGGTCATCTACCAAAGAAGAGATCTGAGCCCATAGATTCCGGATTTTAGGGCAGCTCCAAAAGAGATGTAAAAGATCTCCCCTAAGGCCGCACTCCCTCCAACAAAGGGGAGAGTTGCTGGGCTTTATATGGTGAAGCCTGATTGGAGTGTAATACCATCTGGTTAGAATTTTGAAATAAGCCTCTTGTAAGGGCATAGATATATTAGAGGCTTGAGAAAAAAGAACAGCACTCTCCCATTGATCGGATTGGAAATTGAGTTTTAGATCTTTTTCCCAGCGTATCATGTAGAGGTGTTTTTGGAAGGAAAGATCATTATTGAAGCTGTTATATATGTGTCTCAGGCTCCAAAAAATTTTGTGGGATGGGTTGCTTAACAGGTTCACCGAGGTTTCAGAAACAATAAGTTTACCAGAAGTAAATTCCAGAATAATGCTCTTTAAATGAGAGTATAAAAAGAAATCAGAAGAAGGTAAGTTGAATCTTTTTTTAAGAATTTGAAAAGGAATAAAGGCAGAAGCTTCATAGAAGTCTCCAATTTTCCTTAACCCTTTATTGTCCCACTGATCTGGAATGGAAGAGTTATACAGATCAGCAACAAAACCAATTGGAAAATTTTTGACAAAAGAAAACTTATCCATATCAGAATCTCTTAAGGGGCTCTTTTTCTTTCTTTTGGCGATTTTTTTCCAGGCGTCAATAATCGCCTGGAAAATAGGATGGGAAGAATCATGAGTGCACTGTTTAAAGAGATGCCTAAGTAACAGTTCACGTGGAGAAGAGCCATTATTTAAGAAGGTCTCCAGAGTCATCCAAGCCGGGGGACTGTCAGAATTAAACCAAGTACTGCTCTGTTTGATGAGGTTTGCCAAATAGTAAGCGGAAATATTAGGGTGACTCAGACCTCCGTTACATTTATTCTTGTACAATATATCTGCAGATATCCTCGCACGTTTATTACCCCAAACATAAGAATTGATCTGATTTTGAATTTTTTGAATAAAGATGTGAGAAATAGTTAAAGGTAAGTTGCGGAAAAAATATAAGATTTTAGGTAGAACAAACATCTTAATAGAGAGGACTCTACCCCACCATGACAAATCTCTCTTCAAAAAATCCATCAAATCTCCGCGGACGATGTCCTCAATCAGAACCAGGTTGTCAGAAATTGTTGAGTTAATAGTTTTACCAATACTGATCCCCAAATAAGTCAGATTGCGTTTAGCCAAACCGAAGGAAAATCTCGAGTGTAAAACCTCTCTCGTCTGGCGATCCAGATTAATGTTTAAAAGTTTAGACTTCTCATTATTGATCTTAAAATAAGAAATCTGAGAGAATAGTTCTAGAACCTTCGAAACTTCCGCAACCGAATTTACTGGGTCCAGCAAGGAAAGCATAACATCATCTGCAAAGAGGCCAATTTTAAATTCTCGAGATGGGGTAGAAATCCCCCTAATCTCAGTGTTTTCTCTAATCCTCTGTGCCAAAGGCTCCATAGCCAAGACAAAGAGAAGGGGGGAAAGTGGGCAACCCTGTCTGGTACCATTTGTTATAGGGATTGGGTTTGAGAGATAATTGTTAACATAAATTTTTGCTTGGGGGTTAGAATAGAGGGCCATAATTGAAGAGAGAAATTTGTTGTCAAAACCGAATTTAATAAGGGTGAGTTTAAGGTATAGCCAATTTAACCTGTCGAACGCTTTTTCAGCGTCTAAAGCAAGCAGTGAAGTTGGGAGTTTCGCCGTATTTATCACCTTAATAATATTCAGAAGTCTTCTAGAGCCATCAGTTGCTTGCCTCCCACCAACGAAGCCAATCTGATCGTCGTTGATGAGAGATGGAAGAATAGTCGATAAACGATTGGCCAGAATTTTCGAATATATCTTAATGTCAGTGTTAATTAGCGAAATGGGCCTATAATTTTTAACATTATCTCTCTCATCCCTAGACTTGGGTATTAGGGTAATGGTGGCTTCCAGCATTTCTGAGGGGAAGGAGCTTATTGAGGAAGCATGATTGAAAATTTTCGTGAGAGGGGAAGAAAGTAGGTCGCAAAAAGTTTTATAATACTCATTGATGAACCCATCTGGACCCGGAGCCCTGAAGTCTTTAAGTTGCTTTATTGTATTAATAATTTCAAGGTTAGAAAAAGGCTTATTCAATGACTCGTGATCCAGAGGGCTCAATTTCGGTAGGTTAATGGAGGATAAAAATTTGTTGATTGCGTCTGGGTGAGGATGGGGAATTAGAGGATCAGTTTTGATGTTGTAGAGTTTTTTGTAAAAGTCTGCAAACTGGTTCACTATATCTTTAGGGTGGCAAAACGTTATTCCGCTATTGTTTTTTATTTTATCTATTCTATTAATCGCTCTTTTACATTTAACTAGGCGAGCCATAAAGCGGGTAGGTTTATTTAGAGCCGCATAGTAATTAAATTTTGATTTCCGAATAATCGCATCATAGGAGGAAGAAATTTCTGATTTTAGCTCTACCCTTAAATTTGAGAGCTCTTTTTGAATAATTGGGGAAGGGGAAGGAAGATTTATTTGTTCTAGTTCTTTTTCCCTAATCAGTTTTTGAAGAGAATTAATTTTTGTTCTTTTTCCTTTTTTTTCAGATGAGGATATCTGCATTAGTACACCACGAAGGACAGCCTTGTGAGCGCACCAGCTGGAGAAGGGATTAGATAAATCTGGGGTATCGTTCTCCCTAAAATAATCAGAAATAGCTTTTTCAATAATTTTTTTGTTTTTGGGGTTATGAATAAGTGAAGATCTACATTTCCAAAGAAATCCATTTTTAATAAGAGGACCAATATGAATTTCACATGACGTAGGGGCATGATCTGATAGAGACCTAAGGCCTATAGATACGCTAGAGAATTTGGGTAAAGAAAAAACGTCAGTTATTATTAAGTCAATTCTAGAGGCCGTTTGGTGCGCATCCGAAAAATGGGAGAATTCTTTGGAGGTAGTTTGCAGACATCTAAATGTATCAAATAATTCATTTTTATAAAGCCAATTATTTAGCGTCGGGTATAAATGACGGCTGGGGGAGGAAGAGTCCATATGCCCGTCCGGGATCTCACTCTCTTTGAATCTTCTTTATCATGCTAGGATTAACAGGAAAAAGCTAAAAATTTCAGAATTGCACCGTGCAATGTGGAGATATTACTGTTTGTGCATTTACAATATTCATTGATTTTTGCCATTGAAAAACATGTTTTTCATATACCAGAAATGTTTGAAGCTACTGACTGAATGAAAGGAGCTGGCATCTCACTCTCTTTGAATCTTCTTTATCATGCTAGGATTAACAGGAAAAAGCAAAAAATTTCAGAATTGCACCTTGCAATGTGGAGATATTACTGTTTGTGCATTTACAATATTCATTGATTTTTGCCATTGAAAAACGTCCAGAAATGTTTGAAGCTACTGACTGAATGAAAGGAGCTGGCATCTCACTCTCTTTGAATCTTCTTTATCATGCTAGGATTAGCAGGAAAAAGCAAAAAATTTCAGAATTGCACCGTGCAATGTGGAGATATTACTGTTTGTGCATTTACAATATTCATTGATTTTTGCCATTGAAAAACATGTTTTTCATATACCAGAAATGTTTGAAGCTACTGACTGATTGAAAGGAGCTGGCATCTCACTCTCTTTGAATCTTCTTTATCATGCTAGGATTAGCAGGAAAAAGCAAAAAATTTCAGAATTGCACCTTGCAATGTGGAGATATTACTGTTTGTGCATTTACAATATTCATTGATTTTTGCCATTGAAAAACATGTTTTTCATATACCAGAAATGTTTGAAGCTACTGACTGAATGAAAGGAGCTGGCATCTCACTCTCTTTGAATCTTCTTTATCATGCTAGGATTAACAGGAAAAAGCAAAAAATTTCAGAATTGCACCTTGCAATGTGGAGATATTACTGTTTGTGCATTTACAATATTCATTGATTTTTGCCATTGAAAAACATGTTTTTCATATACCAGAAATGTTTGAAGCTACTGACTGAATGAAAGGAGCTGGCATATCACTCTCTTTGAATCTTCTTTATCATGCTAGGATTAACAGGAAAAAGCAAAAAATTTCAGAATTGCACCTTGCAATGTGGAGATATTACTGTTTGTGCATTTACAATATTCATTGATTTTTGCCATTGAAAAACGTCCAGAAATGTTTGAAGCTACTGACTGAATGAAAGGAGCTGGCATCTCACTCTCTTTGAATCTTCATCATGCTAGGATTAACAGGAAAAAGCTAAAAATTTCAGAATTGCACCGTGCAATGTGGAGATATTACTGTTTGTGGATTTACAATATTCATTGATTTTTGCCATTGAAAAACATGTTTTTCATATACCAGAAATGTTTGAAGCTACTGACTGAATGCAAGGAGCTGGCATCTCACTCTCTTTGAATCTTCTTTATCATGCTAGGATTAGCAGGAAAAAGCAAAAAATTTCAGAATTGCACCTTGCAATGTGGAGATATTACTGTTTGTGCATTTACAATATTCATTGATTTTTGCCATTGAAAAACATGTTTTTCATATACCAGAAATGTTTGAAGCTACTGACTGAATGAAAGGAGCTGGCATCTCACTCTCTTTGAATCTTCTTTATCATGCTAGGATTAACAGGAAAAAGCTAAAAATTTCAGAATTGCACCGTGCAATGTGGAGATATTACTGTTTGTGCATTTACAATATTCATTGATTTTTGCCATTGAAAAACATGTTTTTCATATACCAGAAATGTTTGAAGCTACTGACTGATTGAAAGGAGCTGGCATCTCACTCTCTTTGAATCTTCTTTATCATGCTAGGATTAGCAGGAAAAAGCAAAAAATTTCAGAATTGCACCTTGCAATGTGGAGATATTACTGTTTGTGCATTTACAATATTCATTGATTTTTGCCATTGAAAAACATGTTTTTCATATACCAGAAATGTTTGAAGCTACTGACTGAATGAAAGGAGCTGGCATCTCACTCTCTTTGAATCTTCTTTATCATGCTAGGATTAACAGGAAAAAGCAAAAAATTTCAGAATTGCACCTTGCAATGTGGAGATATTACTGTTTGTGCATTTACAATATTCATTGATTTTTGCCATTGAAAAACATGTTTTTCATATACCAGAAATGTTTGAAGCTACTGACTGAATGAAAGGAGCTGGCATATCACTCTCTTTGAATCTTCTTTATCATGCTAGGATTAACAGGAAAAAGCAAAAAATTTCAGAATTGCACCTTGCAATGTGGAGATATTACTGTTTGTGCATTTACAATATTCATTGATTTTTGCCATTGAAAAACGTCCAGAAATGTTTGAAGCTACTGACTGAATGAAAGGAGCTGGCATCTCACTCTCTTTGAATCTTCTTTATCATGCTAGGATTAACAGGAAAAAGCTAAAAATTTCAGAATTGCACCGTGCAATGTGGAGATATTACTGTTTGTGCATTTACAATATTCATTGATTTTTGCCATTGAAAAACATGTTTTTCATATACCAGAAATGTTTGAAGCTACTGACTGAATGCAAGGAGCTGGCATCTCACTCTCTTTGAATCTTCTTTATCATGCTAGGATTAGCAGGAAAAAGCAAAAAATTTCAGAATTGCACCTTGCAATGTGGAGATATTACTGTTTGTGCATTTACAATATTTATTGATTTTTGCCATTGAAAAACATGTTTTTCATATACCAGAAATGTTTGAAGCTACTGACTGAATGAAAGGAGCTGGCATCTCACTCTCTTTGAATCTTCTTTATCATGCTAGGATTAACAGGAAAAAGCTAAAAATTTCAGAATTGCACCGTGCAATGTGGAGATATTACTGTTTGTGCATTTACAATATTCATTGATTTTTGCCATTGAAAAACATGTTTTTCATATACCAGAAATGTTTGAAGCTACTGACTGAATGAAAGGAGCTGGCATCTCACTCTCTTTGAATCTTCTTTATCATGCTAGGATTAACAGGAAAAAGCTAAAAATTTCAGAATTGCACCGTGCAATGTGGAGATATTACTGTTTGTGCATTTACAATATTCATTGATTTTTGCCATTGAAAAACATGTTTTTCATATACCAGAAATGTTTGAAGCTACTGACTGAATGAAAGGAGCTGGCATCTCACTCTCTTTGAATCTTCTTTATCATGCTAGGATTAACAGGAAAAAGCAAAAAATTTCAGAATTGCACCTTGCAATGTGGAGATATTACTGTTTGTGCATTTACAATATTCATTGATTTTTGCCATTGAAAAACGTCCAGAAATGTTTGAAGCTACTGACTGAATGAAAGGAGCTGGCATCTCACTCTCTTTGAATCTTCTTTATCATGCTAGGATTAGCAGGAAAAAGCAAAAAATTTCAGAATTGCACCGTGCAATGTGGAGATATTACTGTTTGTGCATTTACAATATTCATTGATTTTTGCCATTGAAAAACATGTTTTTCATATACCAGAAATGTTTGAAGCTACTGACTGATTGAAAGGAGCTGGCATCTCACTCTCTTTGAATCTTCTTTATCATGCTAGGATTAGCAGGAAAAAGCAAAAAATTTCAGAATTGCACCTTGCAATGTGGAGATATTACTGTTTGTGCATTTACAATATTCATTGATTTTTGCCATTGAAAAACATGTTTTTCATATACCAGAAATGTTTGAAGCTACTGACTGAATGAAAGGAGCTGGCATCTCACTCTCTTTGAATCTTCTTTATCATGCTAGGATTAACAGGAAAAAGCAAAAAATTTCAGAATTGCACCTTGCAATGTGGAGATATTACTGTTTGTGCATTTACAATATTCATTGATTTTTGCCATTGAAAAACGTCCAGAAATGTTTGAAGCTACTGACTGAATGAAAGGAGCTGGCATCTCACTCTCTTTGAATCTTCTTTATCATGCTAGGATTAACAGGAAAAAGCTAAAAATTTCAGAATTGCACCGTGCAATGTGGAGATATTACTGTTTGTGCATTTACAATATTCATTGATTTTTGCCATTGAAAAACATGTTTTTCATATACCAGAAATGTTTGAAGCTACTGACTGAATGAAAGGAGCTGGCATCTCACTCTCTTTGAATCTTCTTTATCATGCTAGGATTAGCAGGAAAAAGCAAAAAATTTCAGAATTGCACCTTGCAATGTGGAGATATTACTGTTTGTGCATTTACAATATTCATTGATTTTTGCCATTGAAAAACATGTTTTTCATATACCAGAAATGTTTGAAGCTACTGACTGAATGAAAGGAGCTGGCATCTCACTCTCTTTGAATCTTCTTTATCATGCTAGGATTAACAGGAAAAAGCTAAAAATTTCAGAATTGCACCGTGCAATGTGGAGATATTACTGTTTGTGCATTTACAATATTCATTGATTTTTGCCATTGAAAAACATGTTTTTCATATACCAGAAATGTTTGAAGCTACTGACTGAATGAAAGGAGCTGGCATCTCACTCTCTTTGAATCTTCTTTATCATGCTAGGATTAGCAGGAAAAAGCAAAAAATTTCAGAATTGCACCTTGCAATGTGGAGATATTACTGTTTGTGCATTTACAATATTCATTGATTTATGCCATTGAAAAACATGTTTTTCATATACCAGAAATGTTTGAAGCTACTGACTGAATGAAAGGAGCTGGCATCTCACTCTCTTTGAATCTTCTTTATCATGCTAGGATTAACAGGAAAAAGCAAAAAATTTCAGAATTGCACCTTGCAATGTGGAGATATTACTGTTTGTGCATTTACAATATTCATTGATTTTTGCCATTGAAAAACATGTTTTTCATATACCAGAAATGTTTGAAGCTACTGACTGAATGAAAGGAGCTGGCATCTCACTCTCTTTGAATCTTCTTTATCATGCTAGGATTAACAGGAAAAAGCTAAAAATTTCAGAATTGCACCGTGCAATGTGGAGATATTACTGTTTGTGCATTTACAATATTCATTGATTTTTGCCATTGAAAAACATGTTTTTCATATACCAGAAATGTTTGAAGCTACTGACTGAATGAAAGGAGCTGGCATCTCACTCTCTTTGAATCTTCTTTATCATGCTAGGATTAGCAGGAAAAAGCAAAAAATTTCCGAATTGCACCTTGCAATGTGGAGATATTACTGTTTGTGCATTTACAATATTCATTGATTTTTGCCATTGAAAAACATGTTTTTCATATACCAGAAATGTTTGAAGCTACTGACTGAATGAAAGGAGCTGGCATCTCACTCTCTTTGAATCTTCTTTATCATGCTAGGATTAGCAGGATAAAGCAAAAAATTTCAGAATTGCACCTTGCAATGTGGAGATATTACTGTTTGTGCATTTACAATATTCATTGATTTTTGCCATTGAAAAACATGTTTTTCATATACCAGAAATGTTTGAAGCTACTGACTGAATGAAAGGAGCTGGCATCTCACTCTCTTTGAATCTTCTTTATCATGCTAGGATTAACAGGAAAAAGCAAAAAATTTCAGAATTGCACCTTGCAATGTGGAGATATTACTGTTTGTGCATTTACAATATTCATTGATTTTTGCCATTGAAAAACGTCCAGAAATGTTTGAAGCTACTGACTGAATGAAAGGAGCTGGCATCTCACTCTCTTTGAATCTTCTTTATCATGCTAGGATTAGCAGGAAAAAGCAAAAAATTTCAGAATTGCACCGTGCAATGTGGAGATATTACTGTTTGTGCATTTACAATATTCATTGATTTTTGCCATTGAAAAACATGTTTTTCATATACCAGAAATGTTTGAAGCTACTGACTGATTGAAAGGAGCTGGCATCTCACTCTCTTTGAATCTTCTTTATCATGCTAGGATTAGCAGGAAAAAGCAAAAAATTTCAGAATTGCACCTTGCAATGTGGAGATATTACTGTTTGTGCATTTACAATATTCATTGATTTTTGCCATTGAAAAACATGTTTTTCATATACCAGAAATGTTTGAAGCTACTGACTGAATGAAAGGAGCTGGCATCTCACTCTCTTTGAATCTTCTTTATCATGCTAGGATTAACAGGAAAAAGCAAAAAATTTCAGAATTGCACCTTGCAATGTGGAGATATTACTGTTTGTGCATTTACAATATTCATTGATTTTTGCCATTGAAAAACATGTTTTTCATATACCAGAAATGTTTGAAGCTACTGACTGAATGAAAGGAGCTGGCATATCACTCTCTTTGAATCTTCTTTATCATGCTAGGATTAACAGGAAAAAGCAAAAAATTTCAGAATTGCACCTTGCAATGTGGAGATATTACTGTTTGTGCATTTACAATATTCATTGATTTTTGCCATTGAAAAACGTCCAGAAATGTTTGAAGCTACTGACTGAATGAAAGGAGCTGGCATCTCACTCTCTTTGAATCTTCTTTATCATGCTAGGATTAACAGGAAAAAGCTAAAAATTTCAGAATTGCACCGTGCAATGTGGAGATATTACTGTTTGTGCATTTACAATATTCATTGATTTTTGCCATTGAAAAACATGTTTTTCATATACCAGAAATGTTTGAAGCTACTGACTGAATGCAAGGAGCTGGCATCTCACTCTCTTTGAATCTTCTTTATCATGCTAGGATTAGCAGGAAAAAGCAAAAAATTTCAGAATTGCACCTTGCAATGTGGAGATATTACTGTTTGTGCATTTACAATATTTATTGATTTTTGCCATTGAAAAACATGTTTTTCATATACCAGAAATGTTTGAAGCTACTGACTGAATGAAAGGAGCTGGCATCTCACTCTCTTTGAATCTTCTTTATCATGCTAGGATTAACAGGAAAAAGCTAAAAATTTCAGAATTGCACCGTGCAATGTGGAGATATTACTGTTTGTGCATTTACAATATTCATTGATTTTTGCCATTGAAAAACATGTTTTTCATATACCAGAAATGTTTGAAGCTACTGACTGAATGAAAGGAGCTGGCATCTCACTCTCTTTGAATCTTCTTTATCATGCTAGGATTAACAGGAAAAAGCTAAAAATTTCAGAATTGCACCGTGCAATGTGGAGATATTACTGTTTGTGCATTTACAATATTCATTGATTTTTGCCATTGAAAAACATGTTTTTCATATACCAGAAATGTTTGAAGCTACTGACTGAATGAAAGGAGCTGGCATCTCACTCTCTTTGAATCTTCTTTATCATGCTAGGATTAACAGGAAAAAGCAAAAAATTTCAGAATTGCACCTTGCAATGTGGAGATATTACTGTTTGTGCATTTACAATATTCATTGATTTTTGCCATTGAAAAACGTCCAGAAATGTTTGAAGCTACTGACTGAATGAAAGGAGCTGGCATCTCACTCTCTTTGAATCTTCTTTATCATGCTAGGATTAGCAGGAAAAAGCAAAAAATTTCAGAATTGCACCGTGCAATGTGGAGATATTACTGTTTGTGCATTTACAATATTCATTGATTTTTGCCATTGAAAAACATGTTTTTCATATACCAGAAATGTTTGAAGCTACTGACTGATTGAAAGGAGCTGGCATCTCACTCTCTTTGAATCTTCTTTATCATGCTAGGATTAACAGGAAAAAGCAAAAAATTTCAGAATTGCACCTTGCAATGTGGAGATATTACTGTTTGTGCATTTACAATATTCATTGATTTTTGCCATTGAAAAACATGTTTTTCATATACCAGAAATGTTTGAAGCTACTGACTGAATGAAAGGAGCTGGCATATCACTCTCTTTGAATCTTCTTTATCATGCTAGGATTAACAGGAAAAAGCAAAAAATTTCAGAATTGCACCTTGCAATGTGGAGATATTACTGTTTGTGCATTTACAATATTCATTGATTTTTGCCATTGAAAAACGTCCAGAAATGTTTGAAGCTACTGACTGAATGAAAGGAGCTGGCATCTCACTCTCTTTGAATCTTCTTTATCATGCTAGGATTAACAGGAAAAAGCTAAAAATTTCAGAATTGCACCGTGCAATGTGGAGATATTACTGTTTGTGCATTTACAATATTCATTGATTTTTGCCATTGAAAAACATGTTTTTCATATACCAGAAATGTTTGAAGCTACTGACTGAATGCAAGGAGCTGGCATCTCACTCTCTTTGAATCTTCTTTATCATGCTAGGATTAGCAGGAAAAAGCAAAAAATTTCAGAATTGCACCTTGCAATGTGGAGATATTACTGTTTGTGCATTTACAATATTCATTGATTTTTGCCATTGAAAAACATGTTTTTCATATACCAGAAATGTTTGAAGCTACTGACTGAATGAAAGGAGCTGGCATCTCACTCTCTTTGAATCTTCTTTATCATGCTAGGATTAACAGGAAAAAGCAAAAAATTTCAGAATTGCACCTTGCAATGTGGAGATATTACTTTGTGCATTTACAATATTCATTGATTTTTGCCATTGAAAAACATGTTTTTCATATACCAGAAATGTTTGAAGCTACTGACTGAATGAAAGGAGCTGGCATATCACTCTCTTTGAATCTTCTTTATCATGCTAGGATTAACAGGAAAAAGCAAAAAATTTCAGAATTGCACCTTGCAATGTGGAGATATTACTGTTTGTGCATTTACAATATTCATTGATTTTTGCCATTGAAAAACGTCCAGAAATGTTTGAAGCTACTGACTGAATGAAAGGAGCTGGCATCTCACTCTCTTTGAATCTTCTTTATCATGCTAGGATTAACAGGAAAAAGCTAAAAATTTCAGAATTGCACCGTGCAATGTGGAGATATTACTGTTTGTGCATTTACAATATTCATTGATTTTTGCCATTGAAAAACATGTTTTTCATATACCAGAAATGTTTGAAGCTACTGACTGAATGAAAGGAGCTGGCATCTCACTCTCTTTGAATCTTCTTTATCATGCTAGGATTAGCAGGAAAAAGCAAAAAATTTCAGAATTGCACCTTGCAATGTGGAGATATTACTGTTTGTGCATTTACAATATTCATTGATTTTTGCCATTGAAAAACATGTTTTTCATATACCAGAAATGTTTGAAGCTACTGACTGAATGAAAGGAGCTGGCATCTCACTCTCTTTGAATCTTCTTTATCATGCTAGGATTAACAGGAAAAAGCTAAAAATTTCAGAATTGCACCGTGCAATGTGGAGATATTACTGTTTGTGCATTTACAATATTCATTGATTTTTGCCATTGAAAAACATGTTTTTCATATACCAGAAATGTTTGAAGCTACTGACTGAATGAAAGGAGCTGGCATCTCACTCTCTTTGAATCTTCTTTATCATGCTAGGATTAGCAGGAAAAAGCAAAAAATTTCAGAATTGCACCTTGCAATGTGGAGATATTACTGTTTGTGCATTTACAATATTCATTGATTTATGCCATTGAAAAACATGTTTTTCATATACCAGAAATGTTTGAAGCTACTGACTGAATGAAAGGAGCTGGCATCTCACTCTCTTTGAATCTTCTTTATCATGCTAGGATTAACAGGAAAAAGCAAAAAATTTCAGAATTGCACCTTGCAATGTGGAGATATTACTGTTTGTGCATTTACAATATTCATTGATTTTTGCCATTGAAAAACATGTTTTTCATATACCAGAAATGTTTGAAGCTACTGACTGAATGAAAGGAGCTGGCATCTCACTCTCTTTGAATCTTCTTTATCATGCTAGGATTAACAGGAAAAAGCTAAAAATTTCAGAATTGCACCGTGCAATGTGGAGATATTACTGTTTGTGCATTTACAATATTCATTGATTTTTGCCATTGAAAAACATGTTTTTCATATACCAGAAATGTTTGAAGCTACTGACTGAATGAAAGGAGCTGGCATCTCACTCTCTTTGAATCTTCTTTATCATGCTAGGATTAGCAGGAAAAAGCAAAAAATTTCCGAATTGCACCTTGCAATGTGGAGATATTACTGTTTGTGCATTTACAATATTCATTGATTTTTGCCATTGAAAAACATGTTTTTCATATACCAGAAATGTTTGAAGCTACTGACTGAATGAAAGGAGCTGGCATCTCACTCTCTTTGAATCTTCTTTATCATGCTAGGATTAGCAGGATAAAGCAAAAAATTTCAGAATTGCACCTTGCAATGTGGAGATATTACTGTTTGTGCATTTACAATATTCATTGATTTTTGCCATTGAAAAACATGTTTTTCATATACCAGAAATGTTTGAAGCTACTGACTGAATGAAAGGAGCTGGCATCTCACTCTCTTTGAATCTTCTTTATCATGCTAGGATTAACAGGAAAAAGCAAAAAATTTCAGAATTGCACCTTGCAATGTGGAGATATTACTGTTTGTGCATTTACAATATTCATTGATTTTTGCCATTGAAAAACGTCCAGAAATGTTTGAAGCTACTGACTGAATGAAAGGAGCTGGCATCTCACTCTCTTTGAATCTTCTTTATCATGCTAGGATTAGAAGGAAAAAGCAAAAAATTTCAGAATTGCACCGTGCAATGTGGAGATATTACTGTTTGTGCATTTACAATATTCATTGATTTTTGCCATTGAAAAACATGTTTTTCATATACCAGAAATGTTTGAAGCTACTGACTGATTGAAAGGAGCTGGCATCTCACTCTCTTTGAATCTTCTTTATCATGCTAGGATTAGCAGGAAAAAGCAAAAAATTTCAGAATTGCACCTTGCAATGTGGAGATATTACTGTTTGTGCATTTACAATATTCATTGATTTTTGCCATTGAAAAACATGTTTTTCATATACCAGAAATGTTTGAAGCTACTGACTGAATGAAAGGAGCTGGCATCTCACTCTCTTTGAATCTTCTTTATCATGCTAGGATTAACAGGAAAAAGCAAAAAATTTCAGAATTGCACCTTGCAATGTGGAGATATTACTGTTTGTGCATTTACAATATTCATTGATTTTTGCCATTGAAAAACATGTTTTTCATATACCAGAAATGTTTGAAGCTACTGACTGAATGAAAGGAGCTGGCATATCACTCTCTTTGAATCTTCTTTATCATGCTAGGATTAACAGGAAAAAGCAAAAAATTTCAGAATTGCACCTTGCAATGTGGAGATATTACTGTTTGTGCATTTACAATATTCATTGATTTTTGCCATTGAAAAACGTCCAGAAATGTTTGAAGCTACTGACTGAATGAAAGGAGCTGGCATCTCACTCTCTTTGAATCTTCTTTATCATGCTAGGATTAACAGGAAAAAGCTAAAAATTTCAGAATTGCACCGTGCAATGTGGAGATATTACTGTTTGTGCATTTACAATATTCATTGATTTTTGCCATTGAAAAACATGTTTTTCATATACCAGAAATGTTTGAAGCTACTGACTGAATGCAAGGAGCTGGCATCTCACTCTCTTTGAATCTTCTTTATCATGCTAGGATTAGCAGGAAAAAGCAAAAAATTTCAGAATTGCACCTTGCAATGTGGAGATATTACTGTTTGTGCATTTACAATATTTATTGATTTTTGCCATTGAAAAACATGTTTTTCATATACCAGAAATGTTTGAAGCTACTGACTGAATGAAAGGAGCTGGCATCTCACTCTCTTTGAATCTTCTTTATCATGCTAGGATTAACAGGAAAAAGCTAAAAATTTCAGAATTGCACCGTGCAATGTGGAGATATTACTGTTTGTGCATTTACAATATTCATTGATTTTTGCCATTGAAAAACATGTTTTTCATATACCAGAAATGTTTGAAGCTACTGACTGAATGAAAGGAGCTGGCATCTCACTCTCTTTGAATCTTCTTTATCATGCTAGGATTAACAGGAAAAAGCTAAAAATTTCAGAATTGCACCGTGCAATGTGGAGATATTACTGTTTGTGCATTTACAATATTCATTGATTTTTGCCATTGAAAAACATGTTTTTCATATACCAGAAATGTTTGAAGCTACTGACTGAATGAAAGGAGCTGGCATCTCACTCTCTTTGAATCTTCTTTATCATGCTAGGATTAACAGGAAAAAGCAAAAAATTTCAGAATTGCACCTTGCAATGTGGAGATATTACTGTTTGTGCATTTACAATATTCATTGATTTTTGCCATTGAAAAACGTCCAGAAATGTTTGAAGCTACTGACTGAATGAAAGGAGCTGGCATCTCACTCTCTTTGAATCTTCTTTATCATGCTAGGATTAGCAGGAAAAAGCTAAAAATTTCAGAATTGCACCGTGCAATGTGGAGATATTACTGTTTGTGCATTTACAATATTCATTGATTTTTGCCATTGAAAAACATGTTTTTCATATACCAGAAATGTTTGAAGCTACTGACTGAATGAAAGGAGCTGGCATCTCACTCTCTTTGAATCTTCTTTATCATGCTAGGATTAGCAGGAAAAAGCAAAAAATTTCAGAATTGCACCTTGCAATGTGGAGATATTACTGTTTGTGCATTTACAATATTCATTGATTTTTGCCATTGAAAAACATGTTTTTCATATACCAGAAATGTTTGAAGCTACTGACTGAATGAAAGGAGCTGGCATCTCACTCTCTTTGAATCTTCTTTATCATGCTAGGATTAACAGGAAAAAGCTAAAAATTTCAGAATTGCACCGTGCAATGTGGAGATATTACTGTTTGTGCATTTACAATATTCATTGATTTTTGCCATTGAAAAACATGTTTTTCATATACCAGAAATGTTTGAAGCTACTGACTGAATGAAAGGAGCTGGCATCTCACTCTCTTTGAATCTTCTTTATCATGCTAGGATTAGCAGGAAAAAGCAAAAAATTTCAGAATTGCACCTTGCAATGTGGAGATATTACTGTTTGTGCATTTACAATATTCATTGATTTATGCCATTGAAAAACATGTTTTTCATATACCAGAAATGTTTGAAGCTACTGACTGAATGAAAGGAGCTGGCATCTCACTCTCTTTGAATCTTCTTTATCATGCTAGGATTAACAGGAAAAAGCAAAAAATTTCAGAATTGCACCTTGCAATGTGGAGATATTACTGTTTGTGCATTTACAATATTCATTGATTTTTGCCATTGAAAAACATGTTTTTCATATACCAGAAATGTTTGAAGCTACTGACTGAATGAAAGGAGCTGGCATCTCACTCTCTTTGAATCTTCTTTATCATGCTAGGATTAACAGGAAAAAGCTAAAAATTTCAGAATTGCACCGTGCAATGTGGAGATATTACTGTTTGTGCATTTACAATATTCATTGATTTTTGCCATTGAAAAACATGTTTTTCATATACCAGAAATGTTTGAAGCTACTGACTGAATGAAAGGAGCTGGCATCTCACTCTCTTTGAATCTTCTTTATCATGCTAGGATTAGCAGGAAAAAGCAAAAAATTTCCGAATTGCACCTTGCAATGTGGAGATATTACTGTTTGTGCATTTACAATATTCATTGATTTTTGCCATTGAAAAACATGTTTTTCATATACCAGAAATGTTTGAAGCTACTGACTGAATGAAAGGAGCTGGCATCTCACTCTCTTTGAATCTTCTTTATCATGCTAGGATTAGCAGGATAAAGCAAAAAATTTCAGAATTGCACCTTGCAATGTGGAGATATTACTGTTTGTGCATTTACAATATTCATTGATTTTTGCCATTGAAAAACATGTTTTTCATATACCAGAAATGTTTGAAGCTACTGACTGAATGAAAGGAGCTGGCATCTCACTCTCTTTGAATCTTCTTTATCATGCTAGGATTAACAGGAAAAAGCAAAAAATTTCAGAATTGCACCTTGCAATGTGGAGATATTACTGTTTGTGCATTTACAATATTCATTGATTTTTGCCATTGAAAAACGTCCAGAAATGTTTGAAGCTACTGACTGAATGAAAGGAGCTGGCATCTCACTCTCTTTGAATCTTCTTTATCATGCTAGGATTAGCAGGAAAAAGCAAAAAATTTCAGAATTGCACCGTGCAATGTGGAGATATTACTGTTTGTGCATTTACAATATTCATTGATTTTTGCCATTGAAAAACATGTTTTTCATATACCAGAAATGTTTGAAGCTACTGACTGATTGAAAGGAGCTGGCATCTCACTCTCTTTGAATCTTCTTTATCATGCTAGGATTAGCAGGAAAAAGCAAAAAATTTCAGAATTGCACCTTGCAATGTGGAGATATTACTGTTTGTGCATTTACAATATTCATTGATTTTTGCCATTGAAAAACATGTTTTTCATATACCAGAAATGTTTGAAGCTACTGACTGAATGAAAGGAGCTGGCATCTCACTCTCTTTGAATCTTCTTTATCATGCTAGGATTAACAGGAAAAAGCAAAAAATTTCAGAATTGCACCTTGCAATGTGGAGATATTACTGTTTGTGCATTTACAATATTCATTGATTTTTGCCATTGAAAAACATGTTTTTCATATACCAGAAATGTTTGAAGCTACTGACTGAATGAAAGGAGCTGGCATATCACTCTCTTTGAATCTTCTTTATCATGCTAGGATTAACAGGAAAAAGCAAAAAATTTCAGAATTGCACCTTGCAATGTGGAGATATTACTGTTTGTGCATTTACAATATTCATTGATTTTTGCCATTGAAAAACGTCCAGAAATGTTTGAAGCTACTGACTGAATGAAAGGAGCTGGCATCTCACTCTCTTTGAATCTTCTTTATCATGCTAGGATTAACAGGAAAAAGCTAAAAATTTCAGAATTGCACCGTGCAATGTGGAGATATTACTGTTTGTGCATTTACAATATTCATTGATTTTTGCCATTGAAAAACATGTTTTTCATATACCAGAAATGTTTGAAGCTACTGACTGAATGCAAGGAGCTGGCATCTCACTCTCTTTGAATCTTCTTTATCATGCTAGGATTAGCAGGAAAAAGCAAAAAATTTCAGAATTGCACCTTGCAATGTGGAGATATTACTGTTTGTGCATTTACAATATTTATTGATTTTTGCCATTGAAAAACATGTTTTTCATATACCAGAAATGTTTGAAGCTACTGACTGAATGAAAGGAGCTGGCATCTCACTCTCTTTGAATCTTCTTTATCATGCTAGGATTAACAGGAAAAAGCTAAAAATTTCAGAATTGCACCGTGCAATGTGGAGATATTACTGTTTGTGCATTTACAATATTCATTGATTTTTGCCATTGAAAAACATGTTTTTCATATACCAGAAATGTTTGAAGCTACTGACTGAATGAAAGGAGCTGGCATCTCACTCTCTTTGAATCTTCTTTATCATGCTAGGATTAACAGGAAAAAGCTAAAAATTTCAGAATTGCACCGTGCAATGTGGAGATATTACTGTTTGTGCATTTACAATATTCATTGATTTTTGCCATTGAAAAACATGTTTTTCATATACCAGAAATGTTTGAAGCTACTGACTGAATGAAAGGAGCTGGCATCTCACTCTCTTTGAATCTTCTTTATCATGCTAGGATTAACAGGAAAAAGCAAAAAATTTCAGAATTGCACCTTGCAATGTGGAGATATTACTGTTTGTGCATTTACAATATTCATTGATTTTTGCCATTGAAAAACGTCCAGAAATGTTTGAAGCTACTGACTGAATGAAAGGAGCTGGCATCTCACTCTCTTTGAATCTTCTTTATCATGCTAGGATTAGCAGGAAAAAGCAAAAAATTTCAGAATTGCACCGTGCAATGTGGAGATATTACTGTTTGTGCATTTACAATATTCATTGATTTTTGCCATTGAAAAACATGTTTTTCATATACCAGAAATGTTTGAAGCTACTGACTGATTGAAAGGAGCTGGCATCTCACTCTCTTTGAATCTTCTTTATCATGCTAGGATTAACAGGAAAAAGCAAAAAATTTCAGAATTGCACCTTGCAATGTGGAGATATTACTGTTTGTGCATTTACAATATTCATTGATTTTTGCCATTGAAAAACATGTTTTTCATATACCAGAAATGTTTGAAGCTACTGACTGAATGAAAGGAGCTGGCATATCACTCTCTTTGAATCTTCTTTATCATGCTAGGATTAACAGGAAAAAGCAAAAAATTTCAGAATTGCACCTTGCAATGTGGAGATATTACTGTTTGTGCATTTACAATATTCATTGATTTTTGCCATTGAAAAACGTCCAGAAATGTTTGAAGCTACTGACTGAATGAAAGGAGCTGGCATCTCACTCTCTTTGAATCTTCTTTATCATGCTAGGATTAACAGGAAAAAGCTAAAAATTTCAGAATTGCACCGTGCAATGTGGAGATATTACTGTTTGTGCATTTACAATATTCATTGATTTTTGCCATTGAAAAACATGTTTTTCATATACCAGAAATGTTTGAAGCTACTGACTGAATGCAAGGAGCTGGCATCTCACTCTCTTTGAATCTTCTTTATCATGCTAGGATTAGCAGGAAAAAGCAAAAAATTTCAGAATTGCACCTTGCAATGTGGAGATATTACTGTTTGTGCATTTACAATATTCATTGATTTTTGCCATTGAAAAACATGTTTTTCATATACCAGAAATGTTTGAAGCTACTGACTGAATGAAAGGAGCTGGCATCTCACTCTCTTTGAATCTTCTTTATCATGCTAGGATTAACAGGAAAAAGCAAAAAATTTCAGAATTGCACCTTGCAATGTGGAGATATTACTGTTTGTGCATTTACAATATTCATTGATTTTTGCCATTGAAAAACATGTTTTTCATATACCAGAAATGTTTGAAGCTACTGACTGAATGAAAGGAGCTGGCATATCACTCTCTTTGAATCTTCTTTATCATGCTAGGATTAACAGGAAAAAGCAAAAAATTTCAGAATTGCACCTTGCAATGTGGAGATATTACTGTTTGTGCATTTACAATATTCATTGATTTTTGCCATTGAAAAACGTCCAGAAATGTTTGAAGCTACTGACTGAATGAAAGGAGCTGGCATCTCACTCTCTTTGAATCTTCTTTATCATGCTAGGATTAACAGGAAAAAGCTAAAAATTTCAGAATTGCACCGTGCAATGTGGAGATATTACTGTTTGTGCATTTACAATATTCATTGATTTTTGCCATTGAAAAACATGTTTTTCATATACCAGAAATGTTTGAAGCTACTGACTGAATGAAAGGAGCTGGCATCTCACTCTCTTTGAATCTTCTTTATCATGCTAGGATTAGCAGGAAAAAGCAAAAAATTTCAGAATTGCACCTTGCAATGTGGAGATATTACTGTTTGTGCATTTACAATATTCATTGATTTTTGCCATTGAAAAACATGTTTTTCATATACCAGAAATGTTTGAAGCTACTGACTGAATGAAAGGAGCTGGCATCTCACTCTCTTTGAATCTTCTTTATCATGCTAGGATTAACAGGAAAAAGCTAAAAATTTCAGAATTGCACCGTGCAATGTGGAGATATTACTGTTTGTGCATTTACAATATTCATTGATTTTTGCCATTGAAAAACATGTTTTTCATATACCAGAAATGTTTGAAGCTACTGACTGAATGAAAGGAGCTGGCATCTCACTCTCTTTGAATCTTCTTTATCATGCTAGGATTAGCAGGAAAAAGCAAAAAATTTCAGAATTGCACCTTGCAATGTGGAGATATTACTGTTTGTGCATTTACAATATTCATTGATTTATGCCATTGAAAAACATGTTTTTCATATACCAGAAATGTTTGAAGCTACTGACTGAATGAAAGGAGCTGGCATCTCACTCTCTTTGAATCTTCTTTATCATGCTAGGATTAACAGGAAAAAGCAAAAAATTTCAGAATTGCACCTTGCAATGTGGAGATATTACTGTTTGTGCATTTACAATATTCATTGATTTTTGCCATTGAAAAACATGTTTTTCATATACCAGAAATGTTTGAAGCTACTGACTGAATGAAAGGAGCTGGCATCTCACTCTCTTTGAATCTTCTTTATCATGCTAGGATTAACAGGAAAAAGCTAAAAATTTCAGAATTGCACCGTGCAATGTGGAGATATTACTGTTTGTGCATTTACAATATTCATTGATTTTTGCCATTGAAAAACATGTTTTTCATATACCAGAAATGTTTGAAGCTACTGACTGAATGAAAGGAGCTGGCATCTCACTCTCTTTGAATCTTCTTTATCATGCTAGGATTAGCAGGAAAAAGCAAAAAATTTCCGAATTGCACCTTGCAATGTGGAGATATTACTGTTTGTGCATTTACAATATTCATTGATTTTTGCCATTGAAAAACATGTTTTTCATATACCAGAAATGTTTGAAGCTACTGACTGAATGAAAGGAGCTGGCATCTCACTCTCTTTGAATCTTCTTTATCATGCTAGGATTAGCAGGATAAAGCAAAAAATTTCAGAATTGCACCTTGCAATGTGGAGATATTACTGTTTGTGCATTTACAATATTCATTGATTTTTGCCATTGAAAAACATGTTTTTCATATACCAGAAATGTTTGAAGCTACTGACTGAATGAAAGGAGCTGGCATCTCACTCTCTTTGAATCTTCTTTATCATGCTAGGATTAACAGGAAAAAGCAAAAAATTTCAGAATTGCACCTTGCAATGTGGAGATATTACTGTTTGTGCATTTACAATATTCATTGATTTTTGCCATTGAAAAACGTCCAGAAATGTTTGAAGCTACTGACTGAATGAAAGGAGCTGGCATCTCACTCTCTTTGAATCTTCTTTATCATGCTAGGATTAGCAGGAAAAAGCAAAAAATTTCAGAATTGCACCGTGCAATGTGGAGATATTACTGTTTGTGCATTTACAATATTCATTGATTTTTGCCATTGAAAAACATGTTTTTCATATACCAGAAATGTTTGAAGCTACTGACTGATTGAAAGGAGCTGGCATCTCACTCTCTTTGAATCTTCTTTATCATGCTAGGATTAGCAGGAAAAAGCAAAAAATTTCAGAATTGCACCTTGCAATGTGGAGACATTACTGTTTGTGCATTTACAATATTCATTGATTTTTGCCATTGAAAAACATGTTTTTCATATACCAGAAATGTTTGAAGCTACTGACTGAATGAAAGGAGCTGGCATCTCACTCTCTTTGAATCTTCTTTATCATGCTAGGATTAACAGGAAAAAGCAAAAAATTTCAGAATTGCACCTTGCAATGTGGAGATATTACTGTTTGTGCATTTACAATATTCATTGATTTTTGCCATTGAAAAACATGTTTTTCATATACCAGAAATGTTTGAAGCTACTGACTGAATGAAAGGAGCTGGCATATCACTCTCTTTGAATCTTCTTTATCATGCTAGGATTAACAGGAAAAAGCAAAAAATTTCAGAATTGCACCTTGCAATGTGGAGATATTACTGTTTGTGCATTTACAATATTCATTGATTTTTGCCATTGAAAAACGTCCAGAAATGTTTGAAGCTACTGACTGAATGAAAGGAGCTGGCATCTCACTCTCTTTGAATCTTCTTTATCATGCTAGGATTAACAGGAAAAAGCTAAAAATTTCAGAATTGCACCGTGCAATGTGGAGATATTACTGTTTGTGCATTTACAATATTCATTGATTTTTGCCATTGAAAAACATGTTTTTCATATACCAGAAATGTTTGAAGCTACTGACTGAATGCAAGGAGCTGGCATCTCACTCTCTTTGAATCTTCTTTATCATGCTAGGATTAGCAGGAAAAAGCAAAAAATTTCAGAATTGCACCTTGCAATGTGGAGATATTACTGTTTGTGCATTTACAATATTTATTGATTTTTGCCATTGAAAAACATGTTTTTCATATACCAGAAATGTTTGAAGCTACTGACTGAATGAAAGGAGCTGGCATCTCACTCTCTTTGAATCTTCTTTATCATGCTAGGATTAACAGGAAAAAGCTAAAAATTTCAGAATTGCACCGTGCAATGTGGAGATATTACTGTTTGTGCATTTACAATATTCATTGATTTTTGCCATTGAAAAACATGTTTTTCATATACCAGAAATGTTTGAAGCTACTGACTGAATGAAAGGAGCTGGCATCTCACTCTCTTTGAATCTTCTTTATCATGCTAGGATTAACAGGAAAAAGCTAAAAATTTCAGAATTGCACCGTGCAATGTGGAGATATTACTGTTTGTGCATTTACAATATTCATTGATTTTTGCCATTGAAAAACATGTTTTTCATATACCAGAAATGTTTGAAGCTACTGACTGAATGAAAGGAGCTGGCATCTCACTCTCTTTGAATCTTCTTTATCATGCTAGGATTAACAGGAAAAAGCAAAAAATTTCAGAATTGCACCTTGCAATGTGGAGATATTACTGTTTGTGCATTTACAATATTCATTGATTTTTGCCATTGAAAAACGTCCAGAAATGTTTGAAGCTACTGACTGAATGAAAGGAGCTGGCATCTCACTCTCTTTGAATCTTCTTTATCATGCTAGGATTAGCAGGAAAAAGCAAAAAATTTCAGAATTGCACCGTGCAATGTGGAGATATTACTGTTTGTGCATTTACAATATTCATTGATTTTTGCCATTGAAAAACATGTTTTTCATATACCAGAAATGTTTGAAGCTACTGACTGATTGAAAGGAGCTGGCATCTCACTCTCTTTGAATCTTCTTTATCATGCTAGGATTAACAGGAAAAAGCAAAAAATTTCAGAATTGCACCTTGCAATGTGGAGATATTACTGTTTGTGCATTTACAATATTCATTGATTTTTGCCATTGAAAAACATGTTTTTCATATACCAGAAATGTTTGAAGCTACTGACTGAATGAAAGGAGCTGGCATATCACTCTCTTTGAATCTTCTTTATCATGCTAGGATTAACAGGAAAAAGCAAAAAATTTCAGAATTGCACCTTGCAATGTGGAGATATTACTGTTTGTGCATTTACAATATTCATTGATTTTTGCCATTGAAAAACGTCCAGAAATGTTTGAAGCTACTGACTGAATGAAAGGAGCTGGCATCTCACTCTCTTTGAATCTTCTTTATCATGCTAGGATTAACAGGAAAAAGCTAAAAATTTCAGAATTGCACCGTGCAATGTGGAGATATTACTGTTTGTGCATTTACAATATTCATTGATTTTTGCCATTGAAAAACATGTTTTTCATATACCAGAAATGTTTGAAGCTACTGACTGAATGCAAGGAGCTGGCATCTCACTCTCTTTGAATCTTCTTTATCATGCTAGGATTAGCAGGAAAAAGCAAAAAATTTCAGAATTGCACCTTGCAATGTGGAGATATTACTGTTTGTGCATTTACAATATTCATTGATTTTTGCCATTGAAAAACATGTTTTTCATATACCAGAAATGTTTGAAGCTACTGACTGAATGAAAGGAGCTGGCATCTCACTCTCTTTGAATCTTCTTTATCATGCTAGGATTAACAGGAAAAAGCAAAAAATTTCAGAATTGCACCTTGCAATGTGGAGATATTACTGTTTGTGCATTTACAATATTCATTGATTTTTGCCATTGAAAAACATGTTTTTCATATACCAGAAATGTTTGAAGCTACTGACTGAATGAAAGGAGCTGGCATCTCACTCTCTTTGAATCTTCTTTATCATGCTAGGATTAACAGGAAAAAGCTAAAAATTTCAGAATTGCACCGTGCAATGTGGAGATATTACTGTTTGTGCATTTACAATATTCATTGATTTTTGCCATTGAAAAACATGTTTTTCATATACCAGAAATGTTTGAAGCTACTGACTGAATGAAAGGAGCTGGCATCTCACTCTCTTTGAATCTTCTTTATCATGCTAGGATTAGCAGGAAAAAGCAAAAAATTTCCGAATTGCACCTTGCAATGTGGAGATATTACTGTTTGTGCATTTACAATATTCATTGATTTTTGCCATTGAAAAACATGTTTTTCATATACCAGAAATGTTTGAAGCTACTGACTGAATGAAAGGAGCTGGCATCTCACTCTCTTTGAATCTTCTTTATCATGCTAGGATTAG
>NW_027366743.1:0-66754 GCF_046119375.1 Phyllobates terribilis | reverse complement strand
TTTGAAGCTACTGACTGAATGAAAGGAGCTGGCATCTCACTCTCTTTGAATCTTCTTTATCATGCTAAGAGGAGCAGAAAAATGCAAAAAATTTCAGAATTGCACCTTGCAATGCGGAGAAATTACTGTTTGTGCATTTACAATATTCATTGATTTTTGCCATTGAAAAACGTCCAGAAATGATTGAAGCTACTGACTGAATGAAAGGAGCTGGCATCTCACTCTCTTTGAATCTTCTTTATCATGCTAAGAGGTGCAGGAAAAAGCAAAAAATTTCAGAATTGCACCTTGCAATGCGGAGAAATTACTGTTTGTGCATTTACAATATTCATTGATTTTTGCCATTGAAAAACGTCCAGAAATGATTGAAGCTACTGACTGAATGAAAGGAGCTGGCATCTCACTCTCTTTGAATCTTCTTTATCATGCTAAGAGGAGCAGGAAAAAGCAAAAAATTTCAGAATTGCACCTTGCAATGCGGAGAAATTACTGTTTGTGCATTTACAATATTCATTGATTTTTGCCATTGAAAAACGTCCAGAAATGATTGAAGCTACTGACTGAATGAAAGGAGCTGGCATCTCACTCTCTTTGAATCTTCTTTATCATGCTTAGAGGAGCAGGAAAAAGCAAAAAATTTCAGAATTGCACCTTGCAATGCGGAGAAATTACTGTTTGTGCATTTACAATATTCATTGATTATTGCCATTGAAAAACATCATGTTATTCATATACCAGAAATGATTGAAGCTACTGACTGAATGAAAGGAGCTGGCATCTCACTCTCTTTGAATCTTCTTTATCATGCTAAGAGCAGGAAAAAGCAAAAAATTTCAGAATTGCACCTTGCAATGCGGAGAAATTACTGTTTGTGCATTTACAATATTCATTGATTTTTGCCATTGAAAAACATCATGTTATTCATATACCAGAAATGTTTGAAGCTACTGACTGAATGAAAGGAGCTGGCATCTCACTCTCTTTGAATCTTCTTTATCATGCTAAGAGGAGCAGGAAAAAGCAAAAAATTTCAGAATTGCACCTTGCAATGCGGAGAAATTACTGTTTGTGCATTTACAATATTCATTGATTTTTGCCATTGAAAAACGTCCAGAAATGATTGAAGCTACTGACTGAATGAAAGGAGCTGGCATCTCACTCTCTTTGAATCTTCTTTATCATGCTAAGAGGAGCAGGAAAAAGCAAAAAATTTCAGAATTGCACCTTGCAATGCGGAGAAATTACTGTTTGTGCATTTACAATATTCATTGATTTTTGCCATTGAAAAACGTCCAGAAATGATTGAAGCTACTGACTGAATGAAAGGAGCTGGCATCTCACTCTCTTTGAATCTTCTTTATCATGCTAAGAGGAGCAGGAAAAAGCAAAAAATTTCAGAATTGCACCTTTCAATGCGGAGAAATTACTGTTTGTGCATTTACAATATTCATTGATTTTTGCCATTGAAAAACATCATGTTATTCATATACCAGAAATGTTTGAAGCTACTGACTGAATGAAAGGAGCTGGCATCTCACTCTCTTTGAATCTTCTTTATCATGCTAAGAGGAGCAGGAAAAAGCAAAAAATTTCAGAATTGCACCTTGCAATGCGGAGAAATTACTGATTGTGCATTTACAATATTCATTGATTTTTGCCATTGAAAAACGTCCAGAAATGATTGAAGCTACTGACTGAATGAAAGGAGCTGGCATCTCACTCTCTTTGAATCTTCTTTATCATGCTTAGAGGAGCAGGAAAAAGCAAAAAATTTCAGAATTGCACCTTGCAATGCGGAGAAATTACTGTTTGTGCATTTACAATATTCATTGATTTTTGCCATTGAAAAACATCATGTTATTCATATACCAGAAATGATTGAAGCTACTGACTGAATGAAAGGAGCTGGCATCTCACTCTCTTTGAATCTTCTTTATCATGCTAAGAAGAGCAGGAAAAAGCAAAAAATTTCAGAATTGCACCTTGCAATGCGGAGAAATTACTGTTTGTGCATTTACAATATTCATTGATTTTTGCCATTGAAAAACATCATGTTATTCATATACCAGAAATGTTTGAAGCTACTGACTGAATGAAAGGAGCTGGCATCTCACTCTCTTTGAATCTTCTTTATCATGCTAAGAGGAGCAGGAAAAAGCAAAAAATTTCAGAATTGCACCTTGCAATGCGGAGAAATTACTGTTTGTGCATTTACAATATTCATTGATTTTTGCCATTGAAAAACATCATGTTATTCATATACCAGAAATGTTTGAAGCTACTGACTGAATGAAAGGAGCTGGCATCTCACTCTCTTTGAATCTTCTTTATCATGCTAAGAGGAGCAGCAAAAAGCAAAAAATTTCAGAATTGCACCTTGCAATGCGGAGAAATTAGTTTGTGCATTTACAATATTCAATGATTTTTGCCATTGAAAAACGTCCAGAAATGATTGAAGCTACTGACTGAATGAAAGGAGCTGGCATCTCACTCTCTTTGAATCTTCTTTATCATGCTAAGAGGAGCAGGAAAAAGCAAAAAATTTCAGAATTGCACCTTGCAATGCGGAGAAATTACTGTTTGTGCATTTACAATATTCATTGATTTTTGCCATTGAAAAACGTCCAGAAATGATTGAAGCTACTGACTGAATGAAAGGAGCTGGCATCTCACTCTCTTTGAATCTTGTTTATCTTGCTAAGAGGAGCAGGAAAAAGCAAAAAATTTCAGAATTGCACCTTGCAATGCGGAGAAATTACTGTTTGTGCATTTACAATATTCATAGATTTTTGCCATTGAAAAACGTCCAGAAATGATTGAAGCTACTGACTGAATGAAAGGAGCTGGCATCTCACTCTCTTTGAATCTTCTTTATCATGCTAAGAGGAGCAGGAAAAAGCAAAAAATTTCAGAATTGCACCTTGCAATGCGGAGAAATTACTGTTTGTGCATTTACAATATTCATTGATTTTTGCCATTGAAAAACATCATGTTATTCATATACCAGAAATGTTTGAAGCTACTGACTGAATGAAAGGAGCTGGCATCTCACTCTCTTTGAATCTTCTTTATCATGCTAAGAGGAGCAGAAAAAAGCAAAAAATTTCAGAATTGCACCTTGCAATGCGGAGAAATTACTGTTTGTGCATTTACAATATTCATTGATTTTTGCCATTGAAAAACGTCCAGAAATGATTGAAGCTACTGACTGAATGAAAGGAGCTGGCATCTCACTCTCTTTGAATCTTCTTTATCATGCTAAGAGGAGCAGGAAAAAGCAAAAAATTTCAGAATTGCACCTTGCAATGCGGAGAAATTACTGTTTGTGCATTTACAATATTCATAGATTTTTGCCATTGAAAAACGTCCAGAAATGATTGAAGCTACTGACTGAATGAAAGGAGCTGGCATCTCACTCTCTTTGAATCTTCTTTATCATGCTAAGAGGAGCAGGAAAAAGCAAAAAATTTCAGAATTGCACCTTGCAATGCGGAGAAATTACTGTTTGTGCATTTACAATATTCATTGATTTTTGCCATTGAAAAACATCATGTTATTCATATACCAGAAATGTTTGAAGCTACTGACTGAATGAAAGGAGCTGGCATCTCACTCTCTTTGAATCTTCTTTATCATGCTAAGAGGAGCAGAAAAAAGCAAAAAATTTCAGAATTGCACCTTGCAATGCGGAGAAATTACTGTTTGTGCATTTACAATATTCATTGATTTTTGCCATTGAAAAACGTCCAGAAATGATTGAAGCTACTGACTGAATGAAAGGAGCTGGCATCTCACTCTCTTTGAATCTTCTTTATCATGCTAAGAGGAGCAGGAAAAAGCAAAAAATTTCAGAATTGCACCTTGCAATGCGGAGAAATTACTGTTTGTGCATTTACAATATTCATTGGTTTTTGCCATTGAAAAACGTCCAGAAATGATTGAAGCTACTGACTGAATGAAAGGAGCTGGCATCTCACTCTCTTTGAATCTTCTTTATCATGCTAAGAGGAGCAGGAAAAAGCAAAAAATTTCAGAATTGCACCTTTCAATGCGGAGAAATTACTGTTTGTGCATTTACAATATTCATTGATTTTTGCCATTGAAAAACATCATGTTATTCATATACCAGAAATGTTTGAAGCTACTGACTGAATGAAAGGAGCTGGCATCTCACTCTCTTTGAATCTTCTTTATCATGCTAAGAGGAGCAGCAAAAAGCAAAAAATTTCAGAATTGCACCTTGCAATGCGGAGAAATTAGTTTGTGCATTTACAATATTCAATGATTTTTGCCATTGAAAAACGTCCAGAAATGATTGAAGCTACTGACTGAATGAAAGGAGCTGGCATCTCACTCTCTTTGAATCTTCTTTATCATGCTAAGAGGAGCAGGAAAAAGCAAAAAATTTCAGAATTGCACCTTGCAATGCGGAGAAATTACTGTTTGTGCATTTACAATATTCATTGATTTTTGCCATTGAAAAACGTCCAGAAATGATTGAAGCTACTGACTGAATGAAAGGAGCTGGCATCTCACTCTCTTTGAATCTTGTTTATCTTGCTAAGAGGAGCAGGAAAAAGCAAAAAATTTCAGAATTGCACCTTGCAATGCGGAGAAATTACTGTTTGTGCATTTACAATATTCATAGATTTTTGCCATTGAAAAACGTCCAGAAATGATTGAAGCTACTGACTGAATGAAAGGAGCTGGCATCTCACTCTCTTTGAATCTTCTTTATCATGCTAAGAGGAGCAGGAAAAAGCAAAAAATTTCAGAATTGCACCTTGCAATGCGGAGAAATTACTGTTTGTGCATTTACAATATTCATTGATTTTTGCCATTGAAAAACATCATGTTATTCATATACCAGAAATGTTTGAAGCTACTGACTGAATGAAAGGAGCTGGCATCTCACTCTCTTTGAATCTTCTTTATCATGCTAAGAGGAGCAGAAAAAAGCAAAAAATTTCAGAATTGCACCTTGCAATGCGGAGAAATTACTGTTTGTGCATTTACAATATTCATTGATTTTTGCCATTGAAAAACGTCCAGAAATGATTGAAGCTACTGACTGAATGAAAGGAGCTGGCATCTCACTCTCTTTGAATCTTCTTTATCATGCTAAGAGGAGCAGGAAAAAGCAAAAAATTTCAGAATTGCACCTTGCAATGCGGAGAAATTACTGTTTGTGCATTTACAATATTCATAGATTTTTGCCATTGAAAAACGTCCAGAAATGATTGAAGCTACTGACTGAATGAAAGGAGCTGGCATCTCACTCTCTTTGAATCTTCTTTATCATGCTAAGAGGAGCAGGAAAAAGCAAAAAATTTCAGAATTGCACCTTGCAATGCGGAGAAATTACTGTTTGTGCATTTACAATATTCATTGATTTTTGCCATTGAAAAACATCATGTTATTCATATACCAGAAATGTTTGAAGCTACTGACTGAATGAAAGGAGCTGGCATCTCACTCTCTTTGAATCTTCTTTATCATGCTAAGAGGAGCAGAAAAAAGCAAAAAATTTCAGAATTGCACCTTGCAATGCGGAGAAATTACTGTTTGTGCATTTACAATATTCATTGATTTTTGCCATTGAAAAACGTCCAGAAATGATTGAAGCTACTGACTGAATGAAAGGAGCTGGCATCTCACTCTCTTTGAATCTTCTTTATCATGCTAAGAGGAGCAGGAAAAAGCAAAAAATTTCAGAATTGCACCTTGCAATGCGGAGAAATTACTGTTTGTGCATTTACAATATTCATTGGTTTTTGCCATTGAAAAACGTCCAGAAATGATTGAAGCTACTGACTGAATGAAAGGAGCTGGCATCTCACTCTCTTTGAATCTTCTTTATCATGCTAAGAGGAGCAGGAAAAAGCAAAAAATTTCAGAATTGCACCTTTCAATGCGGAGAAATTACTGTTTGTGCATTTACAATATTCATTGATTTTTGCCATTGAAAAACATCATGTTATTCATATACCAGAAATGTTTGAAGCTACTGACTGAATGAAAGGAGCTGGCATCTCACTCTCTTTGAATCTTCTTTATCATGCTAAGAGGTGCAGGAAAAAGCAAAAAATTTCAGAATTGCACCTTGCAATGCGGAGAAATTACTGTTTGTGCATTTACAATATTCATTGATTTTTGCCATTGAAAAACGTCCAGAAATGATTGAAGCTACTGACTGAATGAAAGGAGCTGGCATCTCACTCTCTTTGAATCTTCTTTATCATGCTAAGAGGAGCAGGAAAAAGCAAAAAATTTCAGAATTGCACCTTGCAATGCGGAGAAATTACTGTTTGTGCATTTACAATATTCATTGATTTTTGCCATTGAAAAACGTCCAGAAATGATTGAAGCTACTGACTGAATGAAAGGAGCTGGCATCTCACTCTCTTTGAATCTTCTTTATCATGCTTAGAGGAGCAGGAAAAAGCAAAAAATTTCAGAATTGCACCTTGCAATGCGGAGAAATTACTGTTTGTGCATTTACAATATTCATTGATTATTGCCATTGAAAAACATCATGTTATTCATATACCAGAAATGATTGAAGCTACTGACTGAATGAAAGGAGCTGGCATCTCACTCTCTTTGAATCTTCTTTATCATGCTAAGAGCAGGAAAAAGCAAAAAATTTCAGAATTGCACCTTGCAATGCGGAGAAATTACTGTTTGTGCATTTACAATATTCATTGATTTTTGCCATTGAAAAACATCATGTTATTCATATACCAGAAATGTTTGAAGCTACTGACTGAATGAAAGGAGCTGGCATCTCACTCTCTTTGAATCTTCTTTATCATGCTAAGAGGAGCAGGAAAAAGCAAAAAATTTCAGAATTGCACCTTGCAATGCGGAGAAATTACTGTTTGTGCATTTACAATATTCATTGATTTTTGCCATTGAAAAACGTCCAGAAATGATTGAAGCTACTGACTGAATGAAAGGAGCTGGCATCTCACTCTCTTTGAATCTTCTTTATCATGCTAAGAGGAGCAGGAAAAAGCAAAAAATTTCAGAATTGCACCTTGCAATGCGGAGAAATTACTGTTTGTGCATTTACAATATTCATTGATTTTTGCCATTGAAAAACGTCCAGAAATGATTGAAGCTACTGACTGAATGAAAGGAGCTGGCATCTCACTCTCTTTGAATCTTCTTTATCATGCTAAGAGGAGCAGGAAAAAGCAAAAAATTTCAGAATTGCACCTTTCAATGCGGAGAAATTACTGTTTGTGCATTTACAATATTCATTGATTTTTGCCATTGAAAAACATCATGTTATTCATATACCAGAAATGTTTGAAGCTACTGACTGAATGAAAGGAGCTGGCATCTCACTCTCTTTGAATCTTCTTTATCATGCTAAGAGGAGCAGGAAAAAGCAAAAAATTTCAGAATTGCACCTTGCAATGCGGAGAAATTACTGTTTGTGCATTTACAATATTCATTGATTTTTGCCATTGAAAAACGTCCAGAAATGATTGAAGCTACTGACTGAATGAAAGGAGCTGGCATCTCACTCTCTTTGAATCTTCTTTATCATGCTTAGAGGAGCAGGAAAAAGCAAAAAATTTCAGAATTGCACCTTGCAATGCGGAGAAATTACTGTTTGTGCATTTACAATATTCATTGATTTTTGCCATTGAAAAACATCATGTTATTCATATACCAGAAATGATTGAAGCTACTGACTGAATGAAAGGAGCTGGCATCTCACTCTCTTTGAATCTTCTTTATCATGCTAAGAGGAGCAGGAAAAAGCAAAAAATTTCAGAATTGCACCTTGCAATGCGGAGAAATTACTGTTTGTGCATTTACAATATTCATTGATTTTTGCCATTGAAAAACGTCCAGAAATGATTGAAGCTACTGACAGAATGAAAGGAGCTGGCATCTCACTCTCTTTGAATCTTCTTTATCATGCTTAGAGGAGCAGGAAAAAGCAAAAAATTTCAGAATTGCACCTTGCAATGCGGAGAAATTACTGTTTGTGCATTTACAATATTCATTGATTTTTGCCATTGAAAAACATCATGTTATTCATATACCAGAAATGATTGAAGCTACTGACTGAATGAAAGGAGCTGGCATCTCACTCTCTTTGAATCTTCTTTATCATGCTAAGAAGAGCAGGAAAAAGCAAAAAATTTCAGAATTGCACCTTGCAATGCGGAGAAATTACTGTTTGTGCATTTACAATATTCATTGATTTTTGCCATTGAAAAACATCATGTTATTCATATACCAGAAATGTTTGAAGCTACTGACTGAATGAAAGGAGCTGGCATCTCACTCTCTTTGAATCTTCTTTATCATGCTAAGAGGAGCAGGAAAAAGCAAAAAATTTCAGA
Source organism: Phyllobates terribilis (assembly GCF_046119375.1). Classification (NCBI taxonomy): domain Eukaryota; kingdom Metazoa; phylum Chordata; class Amphibia; order Anura; family Dendrobatidae; genus Phyllobates; species Phyllobates terribilis. The sequence goes on along the minus strand of NW_027366743.1, from coordinate 58,388 downwards.
ATTGCACCTTGCAATGCGGAGAAATTACTGTTTGTGCATTTACAATATTCATTGATTTTTGCCATTGAAAAACATCATGTTATTCATATACCAGAAATGTTTGAAGCTACTGACTGAATGAAAGGAGCTGGCATCTCACTCTCTTTGAATCTTCTTTATCATGCTAAGAGGAGCAGCAAAAAGCAAAAAATTTCAGAATTGCACCTTGCAATGCGGAGAAATTAGTTTGTGCATTTACAATATTCAATGATTTTTGCCATTGAAAAACGTCCAGAAATGATTGAAGCTACTGACTGAATGAAAGGAGCTGGCATCTCACTCTCTTTGAATCTTCTTTATCATGCTAAGAGGAGCAGGAAAAAGCAAAAAATTTCAGAATTGCACCTTGCAATGCGGAGAAATTACTGTTTGTGCATTTACAATATTCATTGATTTTTGCCATTGAAAAACGTCCAGAAATGATTGAAGCTACTGACTGAATGAAAGGAGCTGGCATCTCACTCTCTTTGAATCTTGTTTATCTTGCTAAGAGGAGCAGGAAAAAGCAAAAAATTTCAGAATTGCACCTTGCAATGCGGAGAAATTACTGTTTGTGCATTTACAATATTCATAGATTTTTGCCATTGAAAAACGTCCAGAAATGATTGAAGCTACTGACTGAATGAAAGGAGCTGGCATCTCACTCTCTTTGAATCTTCTTTATCATGCTAAGAGGAGCAGGAAAAAGCAAAAAATTTCAGAATTGCACCTTGCAATGCGGAGAAATTACTGTTTGTGCATTTACAATATTCATTGATTTTTGCCATTGAAAAACATCATGTTATTCATATACCAGAAATGTTTGAAGCTACTGACTGAATGAAAGGAGCTGGCATCTCACTCTCTTTGAATCTTCTTTATCATGCTAAGAGGAGCAGAAAAAAGCAAAAAATTTCAGAATTGCACCTTGCAATGCGGAGAAATTACTGTTTGTGCATTTACAATATTCATTGATTTTTGCCATTGAAAAACGTCCAGAAATGATTGAAGCTACTGACTGAATGAAAGGAGCTGGCATCTCACTCTCTTTGAATCTTCTTTATCATGCTAAGAGGAGCAGGAAAAAGCAAAAAATTTCAGAATTGCACCTTGCAATGCGGAGAAATTACTGTTTGTGCATTTACAATATTCATTGGTTTTTGCCATTGAAAAACGTCCAGAAATGATTGAAGCTACTGACTGAATGAAAGGAGCTGGCATCTCACTCTCTTTGAATCTTCTTTATCATGCTAAGAGGAGCAGGAAAAAGCAAAAAATTTCAGAATTGCACCTTTCAATGCGGAGAAATTACTGTTTGTGCATTTACAATATTCATTGATTTTTGCCATTGAAAAACATCATGTTATTCATATACCAGAAATGTTTGAAGCTACTGACTGAATGAAAGGAGCTGGCATCTCACTCTCTTTGAATCTTCTTTATCATGCTAAGAGGTGCAGGAAAAAGCAAAAAATTTCAGAATTGCACCTTGCAATGCGGAGAAATTACTGTTTGTGCATTTACAATATTCATTGATTTTTGCCATTGAAAAACGTCCAGAAATGATTGAAGCTACTGACTGAATGAAAGGAGCTGGCATCTCACTCTCTTTGAATCTTCTTTATCATGCTAAGAGGAGCAGGAAAAAGCAAAAAATTTCAGAATTGCACCTTGCAATGCGGAGAAATTACTGTTTGTGCATTTACAATATTCATTGATTTTTGCCATTGAAAAACGTCCAGAAATGATTGAAGCTACTGACTGAATGAAAGGAGCTGGCATCTCACTCTCTTTGAATCTTCTTTATCATGCTTAGAGGAGCAGGAAAAAGCAAAAAATTTCAGAATTGCACCTTGCAATGCGGAGAAATTACTGTTTGTGCATTTACAATATTCATTGATTTTTGCCATTGAAAAACATCATGTTATTCATATACCAGAAATGATTGAAGCTACTGACTGAATGAAAGGAGCTGGCATCTCACTCTCTTTGAATCTTCTTTATCATGCTAAGAGCAGGAAAAAGCAAAAAATTTCAGAATTGCACCTTGCAATGCGGAGAAATTACTGTTTGTGCATTTACAATATTCATTGATTTTTGCCATTGAAAAACATCATGTTATTCATATACCAGAAATGTTTGAAGCTACTGACTGAATGAAAGGAGCTGGCATCTCACTCTCTTTGAATCTTCTTTATCATGCTAAGAGGAGCAGGAAAAAGCAAAAAATTTCAGAATTGCACCTTGCAATGCGGAGAAATTACTCTTTGTGCATTTACAATATTCATTGATTTTTGCCATTGAAAAACGTCCAGAAATGATTGAAGCTACTGACTGAATGAAAGGAGCTGGCATCTCACTCTCTTTGAATCTTCTTTATCATGCTAAGAGGAGCAGGAAAAAGCAAAAAATTTCAGAATTGCACCTTGCAATGCGGAGAAATTACTGTTTGTGCATTTACAATATTCATTGATTTTTGCCATTGAAAAACGTCCAGAAATGATTGAAGCTACTGACTGAATGAAAGGAGCTGGCATCTCACTCTCTTTGAATCTTCTTTATCATGCTAAGAGGAGCAGGAAAAAGCAAAAAATTTCAGAATTGCACCTTGCAATACGGAGAAATTACTGTTTGTGCATTTACAATATTCATTGATTTTTGCCATTGAAAAACGTCCAGAAATGATTGAAGCTACTGACTGAATGAAAGGAGCTGGCATCTCACTCTCTTTGAATCTTCTTTATCATGCTAAGAGGAGCAGCAAAAAGCAAAAAATTTCAGAATTGCACCTTGCAATGCGGAGAAATTAGTTTGTGCATTTACAATATTCATTGATTTTTGCCATTGAAAAACGTCCAGAAATGATTGAAGCTACTGACTGAATGAAAGGAGCTGGCATCTCACTCTCTTTGAATCTTCTTTATCATGCTAAGAGGAGCAGGAAAAAGCAAAAAATTTCAGAATTGCACCTTGCAATGCGGAGAAATTACTGTTTGTGCATTTACAATATTCATTGATTTTTGCCATTGAAAAACGTCCAGAAATGATTGAAGCTACTGACTGAATGAAAGGAGCTGGCATCTCACTCTCTTTGAATCTTGTTTATCTTGCTAAGAGGAGCAGGAAAAAGCAAAAAATTTCAGAATTGCACCTTGCAATGCGGAGAAATTACTGTTTGTGCATTTACAATATTCATTGATTTTTGCCATTGAAAAACGTCCAGAAATGATTGAAGCTACTGACTGAATGAAAGGAGCTGGCATCTCACTCTCTTTGAATCTTCTTTATCATGCTAAGAGGAGCAGGAAAAAGCTAAAAATTTCAGAATTGCACCTTGCAATGCGGAGAAATTACTGTTTGTGCATTTACAATATTCATTGATTTTTGCCATTGAAAAATATCATGTTATTCATATACCAGAAATGTTTGAAGCTACTGACTGAATGAAAGGAGCTGGCATCTCACTCTCTTTGAATCTTCTTTATCATGCTAAGAGGAGCAGAAAAAAGCAAAAAATTTCAGAATTGCACCTTGCAATGCGGAGAAATTACTGTTTGTGCATTTACAATATTCATTGATTTTTGCCATTGAAAAACGTCCAGAAATGATTGAAGCTACTGACTGAATGAAAGGAGCTGGCATCTCACTCTCTTTGAATCTTCTTTATCATGCTAAGAGGAGCAGGAAAAAGCAAAAAATTTCAGAATTGCACCTTTCAATGCGGAGAAATTACTGTTTGTGCATTTACAATATTCATTGATTTTTGCCATTGAAAAACATCATGTTATTCATATACCAGAAATGTTTGAAGCTACTGACTGAATGAAAGGAGCTGGCATCTCACTCTCTTTGAATCTTCTTTATCATGCTAAGAGGTGCAGGAAAAAGCAAAAAATTTCAGAATTGCACCTTGCAATGCGGAGAAATTACTGTTTGTGCATTTACAATATTCATTGATTTTTGCCATTGAAAAACGTCCAGAAATGATTGAAGCTACTGACTGAATGAAAGGAGCTGGCATCTCACTCTCTTTGAATCTTCTTTATCATGCTAAGAGGAGCAGGAAAAAGCAAAAAATTTCAGAATTGCACCTTGCAATGCGGAGAAATTACTGTTTGTGCATTTACAATATTCATTGATTTTTGCCATTGAAAAACGTCCAGAAATGATTGAAGCTACTGACTGAATGAAAGGAGCTGGCATCTCACTCTCTTTGAATCTTCTTTATCATGCTTAGAGGAGCAGGAAAAAGCAAAAAATTTCAGAATTGCACCTTGCAATGCGGAGAAATTACTGTTTGTGCATTTACAATATTCATTGATTTTTGCCATTGAAAAACATCATGTTATTCATATACCAGAAATGATTGAAGCTACTGACTGAATGAAAGGAGCTGGCATCTCACTCTCTTTGAATCTTCTTTATCATGCTAAGAAGAGCAGGAAAAAGCAAAAAATTTCAGAATTGCACCTTGCAATGCGGAGAAATTACTGTTTGTGCATTTACAATATTCATTGATTTTTGCCATTGAAAAACATCATGTTATTCATATACCAGAAATGTTTGAAGCTACTGACTGAATGAAAGGAGCTGGCATCTCACTCTCTTTGAATCTTCTTTATCATGCTAAGAGGAGCAGGAAAAAGCAAAAAATTTCAGAATTGCACCTTGCAATGCGGAGAAATTAGTCTTTGTGCATTTACAATATTCATTGATTTTTGCCATTGAAAAACGTCCAGAAATGATTGAAGCTACTGACTGAATGAAAGGAGCTGGCATCTCACTCTCTTTGAATCTTCTTTATCATGCTAAGAGGAGCAGGAAAAAGCAAAAAATTTCAGAATTGCACCTTGCAATGCGGAGAAATTACTGTTTGTGCATTTACAATATTCATTGATTTTTGCCATTGAAAAACGTCCAGAAATGATTGAAGCTACTGACTGAATGAAAGGAGCTGGCATCTCACTCTCTTTGAATCTTCTTTATCATGCTAAGAGGAGCAGGAAAAAGCAAAAAATTTCAGAATTGCACCTTGCAATACGGAGAAATTACTGTTTGTGCATTTACAATATTCATTGATTTTTGCCATTGAAAAACGTCCAGAAATGATTGAAGCTACTGACTGAATGAAAGGAGCTGGCATCTCACTCTCTTTGAATCTTCTTTATCATGCTAAGAGGAGCAGCAAAAAGCAAAAAATTTCAGAATTGCACCTTGCAATGCGGAGAAATTAGTTTGTGCATTTACAATATTCATTGATTTTTGCCATTGAAAAACGTCCAGAAATGATTGAAGCTACTGACTGAATGAAAGGAGCTGGCATCTCACTCTCTTTGAATCTTCTTTATCATGCTAAGAGGAGCAGGAAAAAGCAAAAAATTTCAGAATTGCACCTTGCAATGCGGAGAAATTACTGTTTGTGCATTTACAATATTCATTGATTTTTGCCTTTGAAAAACGTCCAGAAATGATTGAAGCTACTGACTGAATGAAAGGAGCTGGCATCTCACTCTCTTTGAATCTTGTTTATCTTGCTAAGAGGAGCAGGAAAAAGCAAAAAATTTCAGAATTGCACCTTGCAATGCGGAGAAATTACTGTTTGTGCATTTACAATATTCATTGATTTTTGCCATTGAAAAACGTCCAGAAATGATTGAAGCTACTGACTGAATGAAAGGAGCTGGCATCTCACTCTCTTTGAATCTTCTTTATCATGCTAAGAGGAGCAGGAAAAAGCAAAAAATTTCAGAATTGCACCTTGCAATGCGGAGAAATTACTGTTTGTGCATTTACAATATTCATTGATTTTTGCCATTGAAAAACATCATGTTATTCATATACCAGAAATGTTTGAAGCTACTGACTGAATGAAAGGAGCTGGCATCTCACTCTCATTGAATCTTCTTTATCATGCTAAGAGGAGCAGAAAAAAGCAAAAAATTTCAGAATTGCACCTTGCAATGCGGAGAAATTACTGTTTGTGCATTTACAATATTCATTGATTTTTGCCATTGAACAACGTCCAGAAATGATTGAAACTACTGACTGAATGAAAGGAGCTGGCATCTCACTCTCTTTGAATCTTCTTTATCATGCTAAGAGGAGCAGGAAAAAGCAAAAAATTTCAGAATTGCACCTTGCAATGCGGAGAAATTACTGTTTGTGCATTTACAATATTCATTGATTTTTGCCATTGAAAAACGTCCAGAAATGATTGAAGCTACTGACTGAATGAAAGGAGCTGGCATCTCACTCTCTTTGAATCTTCTTTATCATGCTAAGAGGAGCAGGAAAAAGCAAAAAATTTCAGAATTGCACCTTTCAATGCGGAGAAATTACTGTTTGTGCATTTACAATATTCATTGATTTTTGCCATTGAAAAACATCATGTTATTCATATACCAGAAATGTTTGAAGCTACTGACTGAATGAAAGGAGCTGGCATCTCACTCTCTTTGAATCTTCTTTATCATGCTAAGAGGAGCAGGAAAAAGCAAAAAATTTCAGAATTGCACCTTGCAATGCGGAGAAATTACTGTTTGTGCATTTACAATATTCATTGATTTTTGCCATTGAAAAACGTCCAGAAATGATTGAAGCTACTGACTGAATGAAAGGAGCTGGCATCTCACTCTCTTTGAATCTTCTTTATCATGCTTAGAGGAGCAGGAAAAAGCAAAAAATTTCAGAATTGCACCTTGCAATGCGGAGAAATTACTGTTTGTGCATTTACAATATTCATTGATTTTTGCCATTGAAAAACATCATGTTATTCATATACCAGAAATGATTGAAGCTACTGACTGAATGAAAGGAGCTGGCATCTCACTCTCTTTGAATCTTCTTTATCATGCTAAGAGGAGCAGGAAAAAGCAAAAAATTTCAGAATTGCACCTTGCAATGCGGAGAAATTACTGTTTGTGCATTTACAATATTCATTGATTTTTGCCATTGAAAAACGTCCAGAAATGATTGAAGCTACTGACTGAATGAAAGGAGCTGGCATCTCACTCTCTTTGAATCTTCTTTATCATGCTTAGAGGAGCAGGAAAAAGCAAAAAATTTCAGAATTGCACCTTGCAATGCGGAGAAATTACTGTTTGTGCATTTACAATATTCATTGATTTTTGCCATTGAAAAACATCATGTTATTCATATACCAGAAATGATTGAAGCTACTGACTGAATGAAAGGAGCTGGCATCTCACTCTCTTTGAATCTTCTTTATCATGCTAAGAAGAGCAGGAAAAAGCAAAAAATTTCAGAATTGCACCTTGCAATGCGGAGAAATTACTGTTTGTGCATTTACAATATTCATTGATTTTTGCCATTGAAAAACATCATGTTATTCATATACCAGAAATGTTTGAAGCTACTGACTGAATGAAAGGAGCTGGCATCTCACTCTCTTTGAATCTTCTTTATCATGCTAAGAGGAGCAGGAAAAAGCAAAAAATTTCAGAATTGCACCTTGCAATGCGGAGAAATTACTCTTTGTGCATTTACAATATTCATTGATTTTTGCCATTGAAAAACATCATGTTATTCATATACCAGAAATGTTTGAAGCTACTGACTGAATGAAAGGAGCTGGCATCTCACTCTCTTTGAATCTTCTTTATCATGCTAAGAGGAGCAGCAAAAAGCAAAAAATTTCAGAATTGCACCTTGCAATGCGGAGAAATTAGTTTGTGCATTTACAATATTCATTGATTTTTGCCATTGAAAAACGTCCAGAAATGATTGAAGCTACTGACTGAATGAAAGGAGCTGGCATCTCACTCTCTTTGAATCTTCTTTATCATGCTAAGAGGAGCAGGAAAAAGCAAAAAATTTCAGAATTGCACCTTGCAATGCGGAGAAATTACTGTTTGTGCATTTACAATATTCATTGATTTTTGCCATTGAAAAACGTCCAGAAATGATTGAAGCTACTGACTGAATGAAAGGAGCTGGCATCTCACTCTCTTTGAATCTTGTTTATCTTGCTAAGAGGAGCAGGAAAAAGCAAAAAATTTCAGAATTGCACCTTGCAATGCGGAGAAATTACTGTTTGTGCATTTACAATATTCATTGATTTTTGCCATTGAAAAACGTCCAGAAATGATTGAAGCTACTGACTGAATGAAAGGAGCTGGCATCTCACTCTCTTTGAATCTTCTTTATCATGCTAAGAGGAGCAGGAAAAAGCTAAAAATTTCAGAATTGCACCTTGCAATGCGGAGAAATTACTGTTTGTGCATTTACAATATTCATTGATTTTTGCCATTGAAAAACATCATGTTATTCATATACCAGAAATGTTTGAAGCTACTGACTGAATGAAAGGAGCTGGCATCTCACTCTCTTTGAATCTTCTTTATCATGCTAAGAGGAGCAGAAAAAAGCAAAAAATTTCAGAATTGCACCTTGCAATGCGGAGAAATTACTGTTTGTGCATTTACAATATTCATTGATTTTTGCCATTGAAAAACGTCCAGAAATGATTGAAGCTACTGACTGAATGAAAGGAGCTGGCATCTCACTCTCTTTGAATCTTCTTTATCATGCTAAGAGGAGCAGGAAAAAGCAAAAAATTTCAGAATTGCACCTTTCAATGCGGAGAAATTACTGTTTGTGCATTTACAATATTCATTGATTTTTGCCATTGAAAAACATCATGTTATTCATATACCAGAAATGTTTGAAGCTACTGACTGAATGAAAGGAGCTGGCATCTCACTCTCTTTGAATCTTCTTTATCATGCTAAGAGGTGCAGGAAAAAGCAAAAAATTTCAGAATTGCACCTTGCAATGCGGAGAAATTACTGTTTGTGCATTTACAATATTCATTGATTTTTGCCATTGAAAAACGTCCAGAAATGATTGAAGCTACTGACTGAATGAAAGGAGCTGGCATCTCACTCTCTTTGAATCTTCTTTATCATGCTAAGAGGAGCAGGAAAAAGCAAAAAATTTCAGAATTGCACCTTGCAATGCGGAGAAATTACTGTTTGTGCATTTACAATATTCATTGATTTTTGCCATTGAAAAACGTCCAGAAATGATTGAAGCTACTGACTGAATGAAAGGAGCTGGCATCTCACTCTCTTTGAATCTTCTTTATCATGCTTAGAGGAGCAGGAAAAAGCAAAAAATTTCAGAATTGCACCTTGCAATGCGGAGAAATTACTGTTTGTGCATTTACAATATTCATTGATTTTTGCCATTGAAAAACATCATGTTATTCATATACCAGAAATGATTGAAGCTACTGACTGAATGAAAGGAGCTGGCATCTCACTCTCTTTGAATCTTCTTTATCATGCTAAGAAGAGCAGGAAAAAGCAAAAAATTTCAGAATTGCACCTTGCAATGCGGAGAAATTACTGTTTGTGCATTTACAATATTCATTGATTTTTGCCATTGAAAAACATCATGTTATTCATATACCAGAAATGTTTGAAGCTACTGACTGAATGAAAGGAGCTGGCATCTCACTCTCTTTGAATCTTCTTTATCATGCTAAGAGGAGCAGGAAAAAGCAAAAAATTTCAGAATTGCACCCTGCAATGCGGAGAAATTAGTCTTTGTGCATTTACAATATTCATTGATTTTTGCCATTGAAAAACGTCCAGAAATGATTGAAGCTACTGACTGAATGAAAGGAGCTGGCATCTCACTCTCTTTGAATCTTCTTTATCATGCTAAGAGGAGCAGGAAAAAGCAAAAAATTTCAGAATTGCACCTTGCAATGCGGAGAAATTACTGTTTGTGCATTTACAATATTCATTGATTTTTGCCATTGAAAAACGTCCAGAAATGATTGAAGCTACTGACTGAATGAAAGGAGCTGGCATCTCACTCTCTTTGAATCTTCTTTATCATGCTAAGAGGAGCAGGAAAAAGCAAAAAATTTCAGAATTGCACCTTGCAATACGGAGAAATTACTGTTTGTGCATTTACAATATTCATTGATTTTTGCCATTGAAAAACGTCCAGAAATGATTGAAGCTACTGACTGAATGAAAGGAGCTGGCATCTCACTCTCTTTGAATCTTCTTTATCATGCTAAGAGGAGCAGCAAAAAGCAAAAAATTTCAGAATTGCACCTTGCAATGCGGAGAAATTAGTTTGTGCATTTACAATATTCATTGATTTTTGCCATTGAAAAACGTCCAGAAATGATTGAAGCTACTGACTGAATGAAAGGAGCTGGCATCTCACTCTCTTTGAATCTTCTTTATCATGCTAAGAGGAGCAGGAAAAAGCAAAAAATTTCAGAATTGCACCTTGCAATGCGGAGAAATTACTGTTTGTGCATTTACAATATTCATTGATTTTTGCCTTTGAAAAACGTCCAGAAATGATTGAAGCTACTGACTGAATGAAAGGAGCTGGCATCTCACTCTCTTTGAATCTTGTTTATCTTGCTAAGAGGAGCAGGAAAAAGCAAAAAATTTCAGAATTGCACCTTGCAATGCGGAGAAATTACTGTTTGTGCATTTACAATATTCATTGATTTTTGCCATTGAAAAACGTCCAGAAATGATTGAAGCTACTGACTGAATGAAAGGAGCTGGCATCTCACTCTCTTTGAATCTTCTTTATCATGCTAAGAGGAGCAGGAAAAAGCAAAAAATTTCAGAATTGCACCTTGCAATGCGGAGAAATTACTGTTTGTGCATTTACAATATTCATTGATTTTTGCCATTGAAAAACATCATGTTATTCATATACCAGAAATGTTTGAAGCTACTGACTGAATGAAAGGAGCTGGCATCTCACTCTCATTGAATCTTCTTTATCATGCTAAGAGGAGCAGAAAAAAGCAAAAAATTTCAGAATTGCACCTTGCAATGCGGAGAAATTACTGTTTGTGCATTTACAATATTCATTGATTTTTGCCATTGAACAACGTCCAGAAATGATTGAAACTACTGACTGAATGAAAGGAGCTGGCATCTCACTCTCTTTGAATCTTCTTTATCATGCTAAGAGGAGCAGGAAAAAGCAAAAAATTTCAGAATTGCACCTTGCAATGCGGAGAAATTACTGTTTGTGCATTTACAATATTCATTGATTTTTGCCATTGAAAAACGTCCAGAAATGATTGAAGCTACTGACTGAATGAAAGGAGCTGGCATCTCACTCTCTTTGAATCTTCTTTATCATGCTAAGAGGAGCAGGAAAAAGCAAAAAATTTCAGAATTGCACCTTTCAATGCGGAGAAATTACTGTTTGTGCATTTACAATATTCATTGATTTTTGCCATTGAAAAACATCATGTTATTCATATACCAGAAATGTTTGAAGCTACTGACTGAATGAAAGGAGCTGGCATCTCACTCTCTTTGAATCTTCTTTATCATGCTAAGAGGAGCAGGAAAAAGCAAAAAATTTCAGAATTGCACCTTGCAATGCGGAGAAATTACTGTTTGTGCATTTACAATATTCATTGATTTTTGCCATTGAAAAACGTCCAGAAATGATTGAAGCTACTGACTGAATGAAAGGAGCTGGCATCTCACTCTCTTTGAATCTTCTTTATCATGCTTAGAGGAGCAGGAAAAAGCAAAAAATTTCAGAATTGCACCTTGCAATGCGGAGAAATTACTGTTTGTGCATTTACAATATTCATTGATTTTTGCCATTGAAAAACATCATGTTATTCATATACCAGAAATGATTGAAGCTACTGACTGAATGAAAGGAGCTGGCATCTCACTCTCTTTGAATCTTCTTTATCATGCTAAGAGGAGCAGGAAAAAGCAAAAAATTTCAGAATTGCACCTTGCAATGCGGAGAAATTACTGTTTGTGCATTTACAATATTCATTGATTTTTGCCATTGAAAAACGTCCAGAAATGATTGAAGCTACTGACTGAATGAAAGGAGCTGGCATCTCACTCTCTTTGAATCTTCTTTATCATGCTTAGAGGAGCAGGAAAAAGCAAAAAATTTCAGAATTGCACCTTGCAATGCGGAGAAATTACTGTTTGTGCATTTACAATATTCATTGATTTTTGCCATTGAAAAACATCATGTTATTCATATACCAGAAATGATTGAAGCTACTGACTGAATGAAAGGAGCTGGCATCTCACTCTCTTTGAATCTTCTTTATCATGCTAAGAAGAGCAGGAAAAAGCAAAAAATTTCAGAATTGCACCTTGCAATGCGGAGAAATTACTGTTTGTGCATTTACAATATTCATTGATTTTTGCCATTGAAAAACATCATGTTATTCATATACCAGAAATGTTTGAAGCTACTGACTGAATGAAAGGAGCTGGCATCTCACTCTCTTTGAATCTTCTTTATCATGCTAAGAGGAGCAGGAAAAAGCAAAAAATTTCAGAATTGCACCTTGCAATGCGGAGAAATTACTCTTTGTGCATTTACAATATTCATTGATTTTTGCCATTGAAAAACATCATGTTATTCATATACCAGAAATGTTTGAAGCTACTGACTGAATGAAAGGAGCTGGCATCTCACTCTCTTTGAATCTTCTTTATCATGCTAAGAGGAGCAGCAAAAAGCAAAAAATTTCAGAATTGCACCTTGCAATGCGGAGAAATTAGTTTGTGCATTTACAATATTCATTGATTTTTGCCATTGAAAAACGTCCAGAAATGATTGAAGCTACTGACTGAATGAAAGGAGCTGGCATCTCACTCTCTTTGAATCTTCTTTATCATGCTAAGAGGAGCAGGAAAAAGCAAAAAATTTCAGAATTGCACCTTGCAATGCGGAGAAATTACTGTTTGTGCATTTACAATATTCATTGATTTTTGCCATTGAAAAACGTCCAGAAATGATTGAAGCTACTGACTGAATGAAAGGAGCTGGCATCTCACTCTCTTTGAATCTTGTTTATCTTGCTAAGAGGAGCAGGAAAAAGCAAAAAATTTCAGAATTGCACCTTGCAATGCGGAGAAATTACTGTTTGTGCATTTACAATATTCATAGATTTTTGCCATTGAAAAACGTCCAGAAATGATTGAAGCTACTGACTGAATGAAAGGAGCTGGCATCTCACTCTCTTTGAATCTTCTTTATCATGCTAAGAGGAGCAGGAAAAAGCAAAAAATTTCAGAATTGCACCTTGCAATGCGGAGAAATTACTGTTTGTGCATTTACAATATTCATTGATTTTTGCCATTGAAAAACATCATGTTATTCATATACCAGAAATGTTTGAAGCTACTGACTGAATGAAAGGAGCTGGCATCTCACTCTCTTTGAATCTTCTTTATCATGCTAAGAGGAGCAGAAAAAAGCAAAAAATTTCAGAATTGCACCTTGCAATGCGGAGAAATTACTGTTTGTGCATTTACAATATTCATTGATTTTTGCCATTGAAAAACGTCCAGAAAAGATTGAAGCTACTGACTGAATGAAAGGAGCTGGCATCTCACTCTCTTTGAATCTTCTTTATCATGCTAAGAGGAGCAGGAAAAAGCAAAAAATTTCAGAATTGCACCTTGCAATGCGGAGAAATTACTGTTTGTGCATTTACAATATTCATTGGTTTTTGCCATTGAAAAACGTCCAGAAATGATTGAAGCTACTGACTGAATGAAAGGAGCTGGCATCTCACTCTCTTTGAATCTTCTTTATCATGCTAAGAGGAGCAGGAAAAAGCAAAAAATTTCAGAATTGCACCTTTCAATGCGGAGAAATTACTGTTTGTGCATTTACAATATTCATTGATTTTTGCCATTGAAAAACATCATGTTATTCATATACCAGAAATGTTTGAAGCTACTGACTGAATGAAAGGAGCTGGCATCTCACTCTCTTTGAATCTTCTTTATCATGCTAAGAGGTGCAGGAAAAAGCAAAAAATTTCAGAATTGCACCTTGCAATGCGGAGAAATTACTGTTTGTGCATTTACAATATTCATTGATTTTTGCCATTGAAAAACGTCCAGAAATGATTGAAGCTACTGACTGAATGAAAGGAGCTGGCATCTCACTCTCTTTGAATCTTCTTTATCATGCTAAGAGGAGCAGGAAAAAGCAAAAAATTTCAGAATTGCACCTTGCAATGCGGAGAAATTACTGTTTGTGCATTTACAATATTCATTGATTTTTGCCATTGAAAAACGTCCAGAAATGATTGAAGCTACTGACTGAATGAAAGGAGCTGGCATCTCACTCTCTTTGAATCTTCTTTATCATGCTTAGAGGAGCAGGAAAAAGCAAAAAATTTCAGAATTGCACCTTGCAATGCGGAGAAATTACTGTTTGTGCATTTACAATATTCATTGATTTTTGCCATTGAAAAACATCATGTTATTCATATACCAGAAATGATTGAAGCTACTGACTGAATGAAAGGAGCTGGCATCTCACTCTCTTTGAATCTTCTTTATCATGCTAAGAGCAGGAAAAAGCAAAAAATTTCAGAATTGCACCTTGCAATGCGGAGAAATTACTGTTTGTGCATTTACAATATTCATTGATTTTTGCCATTGAAAAACATCATGTTATTCATATACCAGAAATGTTTGAAGCTACTGACTGAATGAAAGGAGCTGGCATCTCACTCTCTTTGAATCTTCTTTATCATGCTAAGAGGAGCAGGAAAAAGCAAAAAATTTCAGAATTGCACCTTGCAATGCGGAGAAATTACTCTTTGTGCATTTACAATATTCATTGATTTTTGCCATTGAAAAACGTCCAGAAATGATTGAAGCTACTGACTGAATGAAAGGAGCTGGCATCTCACTCTCTTTGAATCTTCTTTATCATGCTAAGAGGAGCAGGAAAAAGCAAAAAATTTCAGAATTGCACCTTGCAATGCGGAGAAATGACTGTTTGTGCATTTACAATATTCATTGATTTTTGCCATTGAAAAACGTCCAGAAATGATTGAAGCTACTGACTGAATGAAAGGAGCTGGCATCTCACTCTCTTTGAATCTTCTTTATCATGCTAAGAGGAGCAGGAAAAAGCAAAAAATTTCAGAATTGCACCTTGCAATACGGAGAAATTACTGTTTGTGCATTTACAATATTCATTGATTTTTGCCATTGAAAAACGTCCAGAAATGATTGAAGCTACTGACTGAATGAAAGGAGCTGGCATCTCACTCTCTTTGAATCTTCTTTATCATGCTAAGAGGAGCAGCAAAAAGCAAAAAATTTCAGAATTGCACCTTGCAATGCGGAGAAATTAGTTTGTGCATTTACAATATTCATTGATTTTTGCCATTGAAAAACGTCCAGAAATGATTGAAGCTACTGACTGAATGAAAGGAGCTGGCATCTCACTCTCTTTGAATCTTCTTTATCATGCTAAGAGGAGCAGGAAAAAGCAAAAAATTTCAGAATTGCACCTTGCAATGCGGAGAAATTACTGTTTGTGCATTTACAATATTCATTGATTTTTGCCATTGAAAAACGTCCAGAAATGATTGAAGCTACTGACTGAATGAAAGGAGCTGGCATCTCACTCTCTTTGAATCTTGTTTATCTTGCTAAGAGGAGCAGGAAAAAGCAAAAAATTTCAGAATTGAACCTTGCAATGCGGAGAAATTACTGTTTGTGCATTTACAATATTCATTGATTTTTGCCATTGAAAAACGTCCAGAAATGATTGAAGCTACTGACTGAATGAAAGGAGCTGGCATCTCACTCTCTTTGAATCTTCTTTATCATGCTAAGAGGAGCAGGAAAAAGCAAAAAATTTCAGAATTGCACCTTGCAATGCGGAGAAATTACTGTTTGTGCATTTACAATATTCATTGATTTTTGCCATTGAAAAACATCATGTTATTCATATACCAGAAATGTTTGAAGCTACTGACTGAATGAAAGGAGCTGGCATCTCACTCTCTTTGAATCTTCTTTATCATGCTAAGAGGAGCAGAAAAAAGCAAAAAATTTCAGAATTGCACCTTGCAATGCGGAGAAATTACTGTTTGTGCATTTACAATATTCATTGATTTTTGCCATTGAAAAACGTCCAGAAATGATTGAAGCTACTGACTGAATGAAAGGAGCTGGCATCTCACTCTCTTTGAATCTTCTTTATCATGCTAAGAGGAGCAGGAAAAAGCAAAAAATTTCAGAATTGCACCTTGCAATGCGGAGAAATTACTGTTTGTGCATTTACAATATTCATTGGTTTTTGCCATTGAAAAACGTCCAGAAATGATTGAAGCTACTGACTGAATGAAAGGAGCTGGCATCTCACTCTCTTTGAATCTTCTTTATCATGCTAAGAGGAGCAGGAAAAAGCAAAAAATTTCAGAATTGCACCTTTCAATGCGGAGAAATTACTGTTTGTGCATTTACAATATTCATTGATTTTTGCCATTGAAAAACATCATGTTATTCATATACCAGAAATGTTTGAAGCTACTGACTGAATGAAAGGAGCTGGCATCTCACTCTCTTTGAATCTTCTTTATCATGCTAAGAGGTGCAGGAAAAAGCAAAAAATTTCAGAATTGCACCTTGCAATGCGGAGAAATTACTGTTTGTGCATTTACAATATTCATTGATTTTTGCCATTGAAAAACGTCCAGAAATGATTGAAGCTACTGACTGAATGAAAGGAGCTGGCATCTCACTCTCTTTGAATCTTCTTTATCATGCTAAGAGGAGCAGGAAAAAGCAAAAAATTTCAGAATTGCACCTTGCAATGCGGAGAAATTACTGTTTGTGCATTTACAATATTCATTGATTTTTGCCATTGAAAAACGTCCAGAAATGATTGAAGCTACTGACTGAATGAAAGGAGCTGGCATCTCACTCTCTTTGAATCTTCTTTATCATGCTTAGAGGAGCAGGAAAAAGCAAAAAATTTCAGAATTGCACCTTGCAATGCGGAGAAATTACTGTTTGTGCATTTACAATATTCATTGATTTTTGCCATTGAAAAACATCATGTTATTCATATACCAGAAATGATTGAAGCTACTGACTGAATGAAAGGAGCTGGCATCTCACTCTCTTTGAATCTTCTTTATCATGCTAAGAGCAGGAAAAAGCAAAAAATTTCAGAATTGCACCTTGCAATGCGGAGAAATTACTGTTTGTGCATTTACAATATTCATTGATTTTTGCCATTGAAAAACATCATGTTATTCATATACCAGAAATGTTTGAAGCTACTGACTGAATGAAAGGAGCTGGCATCTCACTCTCTTTGAATCTTCTTTATCATGCTAAGAGGAGCAGGAAAAAGCAAAAAATTTCAGAATTGCACCTTGCAATGCGGAGAAATTACTCTTTGTGCATTTACAATATTCATTGATTTTTGCCATTGAAAAACGTCCAGAAATGATTGAAGCTACTGACTGAATGAAAGGAGCTGGCATCTCACTCTCTTTGAATCTTCTTTATCATGCTAAGAGGAGCAGGAAAAAGCAAAAAATTTCAGAATTGCACCTTGCAATGCGGAGAAATTACTGTTTGTGCATTTACAATATTCATTGATTTTTGCCATTGAAAAACGTCCAGAAATGATTGAAGCTACTGACTGAATGAAAGGAGCTGGCATCTCACTCTCTTTGAATCTTCTTTATCATGCTAAGAGGAGCAGGAAAAAGCAAAAAATTTCAGAATTGCACCTTGCAATACGGAGAAATTACTGTTTGTGCATTTACAATATTCATTGATTTTTGCCATTGAAAAACGTCCAGAAATGATTGAAGCTACTGACTGAATGAAAGGAGCTGGCATCTCACTCTCTTTGAATCTTCTTTATCATGCTAAGAGGAGCAGCAAAAAGCAAAAAATTTCAGAATTGCACCTTGCAATGCGGAGAAATTAGTTTGTGCATTTACAATATTCATTGATTTTTGCCATTGAAAAACGTCCAGAAATGATTGAAGCTACTGACTGAATGAAAGGAGCTGGCATCTCACTCTCTTTGAATCTTCTTTATCATGCTAAGAGGAGCAGGAAAAAGCAAAAAATTTCAGAATTGCACCTTGCAATGCGGAGAAATTACTGTTTGTGCATTTACAATATTCATTGATTTTTGCCATTGAAAAACGTCCAGAAATGATTGAAGCTACTGACTGAATGAAAGGAGCTGGCATCTCACTCTCTTTGAATCTTGTTTATCTTGCTAAGAGGAGCAGGAAAAAGCAAAAAATTTCAGAATTGCACCTTGCAATGCGGAGAAATTACTGTTTGTGCATTTACAATATTCATTGATTTTTGCCATTGAAAAACGTCCAGAAATGATTGAAGCTACTGACTGAATGAAAGGAGCTGGCATCTCACTCTCTTTGAATCTTCTTTATCATGCTAAGAGGAGCAGGAAAAAGCAAAAAATTTCAGAATTGCACCTTGCAATGCGGAGAAATTACTGTTTGTGCATTTACAATATTCATTGATTTTTGCCATTGAAAAACATCATGTTATTCATATACCAGAAATGTTTGAAGCTACTGACTGAATGAAAGGAGCTGGCATCTCACTCTCTTTGAATCTTCTTTATCATGCTAAGAGGAGCAGAAAAAAGCAAAAAATTTCAGAATTGCACCTTGCAATGCGGAGAAATTACTGTTTATGCATTTACAATATTCATTGATTTTTGCCATTGAAAAACGTCCAGAAATGATTGAAGCTACTGACTGAATGAAAGGAGCTGGCATCTCACTCTCTTTGAATCTTCTTTATCATGCTAAGAGGAGCAGGAAAAAGCAAAAAATTTCAGAATTGCTCCTTGCAATGCGGAGAAATTACTGTTTGTGCATTTACAATATTCAATGGTTTTTGCCATTGAAAAACGTCCAGAAATGATTGAAGCTACTGACTGAATGAAAGGAGCTGGCATCTCACTCTCTTTGAATCTTCTTTATCATGCTAAGAGGAGCAGGAAAAAGCAAAAAATTTCAGAATTGCACCTTTCAATGCGGAGAAATTACTGTTTGTGCATTTACAATATTCATTGATTTTTGCCATTGAAAAACATCATGTTATTCATATACCAGAAATGTTTGAAGCTACTGACTGAATGAAAGGAGCTGGCATCTCACTCTCTTTGAATCTTCTTTATCATGCTAAGAGGTGCAGGAAAAAGCAAAAAATTTCAGAATTGCACCTTGCAATGCGGAGAAATTACTGTTTGTGCATTTACAATATTCATTGATTTTTGCCATTGAAAAACGTCCAGAAATGATTGAAGCTACTGACTGAATGAAAGGAGCTGGCATCTCACTCTCTTTGAATCTTCTTTATCATGCTAAGAGGAGCAGGAAAAAGCAAAAAATTTCAGAATTGCACCTTGCAATGCGGAGAAATTACTGTTTGTGCATTTACAATATTCATTGATTTTTGCCATTGAAAAACGTCCAGAAATGATTGAAGCTACTGACTGAATGAAAGGAGCTGGCATCTCACTCTCTTTGAATCTTCTTTATCATGCTTAGAGGAGCAGGAAAAAGCAAAAAATTTCAGAATTGCACCTTGCAATGCGGAGAAATTACTGTTTGTGCATTTACAATATTCATTGATTTTTGCCATTGAAAAACATCATGTTATTCATATACCAGAAATGATTGAAGCTACTGACTGAATGAAAGGAGCTGGCATCTCACTCTCTTTGAATCTTCTTTATCATGCTAAGAAGAGCAGGAAAAAGCAAAAAATTTCAGAATTCCACCTTGCAATGCGGAGAAATTACTGTTTGTGCATTTACAATATTCATTGATTTTTGCCATTGAAAAACATCATGTTATTCATATACCAGAAATGTTTGAAGCTACTGACTGAATGAAAGGAGCTGGCATCTCACTCTCTTTGAATCTTCTTTATCATGCTAAGAGGAGCAGGAAAAAGTAAAAAATTTCAGAATTGCACCTTGCAATGCGGAGAAATTAGTCTTTGTGCATTTACAATATTCATTGATTTTTGCCATTGAAAAACGTCCAGAAATGATTGAAGCTACTGACTGAATGAAAGGAGCTGGCATCTCACTCTCTTTGAATCTTCTTTATCATGCTAAGAGGAGCAGGAAAAAGCAAAAAATTTCAGAATTGCACCTTGCAATGCGGAGAAATTACTGTTTGTGCATTTACAATATTCATTGATTTTTGCCATTGAAAAACGTCCAGAAATGATTGAAGCTACTGACTGAATGAAAGGAGCTGGCATCTCACTCTCTTTGAATCTTCTTTATCATGCTAAGAGGAGCAGGAAAAAGCAAAAAATTTCAGAATTGCACCTTGCAATACGGAGAAATTACTGTTTGTGCATTTACAATATTCATTGATTTTTGCCATTGAAAAACGTCCAGAAATGATTGAAGCTACTGACTGAATGAAAGGAGCTGGCATCTCACTCTCTTTGAATCTTCTTTATCATGCTAAGAGGAGCAGCAAAAAGCAAAAAATTTCAGAATTGCACCTTGCAATGCGGAGAAATTAGTTTGTGCATTTACAATATTCATTGATTTTTGCCATTGAAAAACGTCCAGAAATGATTGAAGCTACTGACTGAATGAAAGGAGCTGGCATCTCACTCTCTTTGAATCTTCTTTATCATGCTAAGAGGAGCAGGAAAAAGCAAAAAATTTCAGAATTGCACCTTGCAATGCGGAGAAATTACTGTTTGTGCATTTACAATATTCATTGATTTTTGCCATTGAAAAACGTCCAGAAATGATTGAAGCTACTGACTGAATGAAAGGAGCTGGCATCTCACTCTCTTTGAATCTTGTTTATCTTGCTAAGAGGAGCAGGAAAAAGCAAAAAATTTCAGAATTGCACCTTGCAATGCGGAGAAATTACTGTTTGTGCATTTACAATATTCATTGATTTTTGCCATTGAAAAACGTCCAGAAATGATTGAAGCTACTGACTGAATGAAAGGAGCTGGCATCTCACTCTCTTTGAATCTTCTTTATCATGCTAAGAGGAGCAGGAAAAAGCAAAAAATTTCAGAATTGCACCTTGCAATGCGGAGAAATTACTGTTTGTGCATTTACAATATTCATTGATTTTTGCCATTGAAAAACATCATGTTATTCATATACCAGAAATGTTTGAAGCTACTGACTGAATGAAAGGAGCTGGCATCTCACTCTCTTTGAATTTTCTTTATCATGCTAAGAGGAGCAGAAAAAAGCAAAAAATTTCAGAATTGCACCTTGCAATGCGGAGAAATTACTGTTTGTGCATTTACAATATTCATTGATTTTTGCCATTGAAAAACGTCCAGAAATGATTGAAGCTACTGACTGAATGAAAGGAGCTGGCATCTCACTCTCTTTGAATCTTCTTTATCATGCTAAGAGGAGCAGGAAAAAGCAAAAAATTTCAGAATTGCACCTTGCAATGCGGAGAAATTACTGTTTGTGCATTTACAATATTCATTGATTTTTGCCATTGAAAAACGTCCAGAAATGATTGAAGCTACTGACTGAATGAAAGGAGCTGGCATCTCACTCTCTTTGAATCTTCTTTATCATGCTAAGAGGAGCAGGAAAAAGCAAAAAATTTCAGAATTGCACCTTTCAATGCGGAGAAATTACTGTTTGTGCATTTACAATATTCATTGATTTTTGCCATTGAAAAACATCATGTTATTCATATACCAGAAATGTTTGAAGCTACTGACTGAATAAAAGGAGCTGGCATCTCACTCTCTTTGAATCTTCTTTATCATGCTAAGAGGAGCAGGAAAAAGCAAAAAATTTCAGAATTGCACCTTGCAATGCGGAGAAATTACTGTTTGTGCATTTACAATATTCATTGATTTTTGCCATTGAAAAACGTCCAGAAATGATTGAAGCTACTGACTGAATGAAAGGAGCTGGCATCTCACTCTCTTTGAATCTTCTTTATCATGCTTAGAGGAGCAGGAAAAAGCAAAAAATTTCAGAATTGCACCTTGCAATGCGGAGAAATTAGTGTTTGTGCATTTACAATATTCATTGATTTTTGCCATTGAAAAACATCATGTTATTCATATACCAGAAATGATTGAAGCTACTGACTGAATGAAAGGAGCTGGCATCTCACTCTCTTTGAATCTTCTTTATCATGCTAAGAGGAGCAGGAAAAAGCAAAAAATTTCAGAATTGCACCTTGCAATGCGGAGAAATTACTGTTTGTGCATTTACAATATTCATTGATTTTTGCCATTGAAAAACGTCCAGAAATGATTGAAGCTACTGACTGAATGAAAGGAGCTGGCATCTCACTCTCTTTGAATCTTCTTTATCATGCTTAGAGGAGCAGGAAAAAGCAAAAAATTTCAGAATTGCACCTTGCAATGCGGAGAAATTACTGTTTGTGCATTTACAATATTCATTGATTTTTGCCATTGAAAAACATCATGTTATTCATATACCAGAAATGATTGAAGCTACTGACTGAATGAAAGGAGCTGGCATCTCACTCTCTTTGAATATTCTTTATCATGCTAAGAAGAGCAGGAAAAAGCAAAAAATTTCAGAATTGCACCTTGCAATGCGGAGAAATTACTGTTTGTGCATTTACAATATTCATTGATTTTTGCCATTGAAAAACATCATGTTATTCATATACCAGAAATGTTTGAAGCTACTGACTGAATGAAAGGAGCTGGCATCTCACTCTCTTTGAATCTTCTTTATCATGCTAAGAGGAGCAGGAAAAAGCAAAAAATTTCAGAATTGCACCTTGCAATGCGGAGAAATTACTCTTTGTGCATTTACAATATTCATTGATTTTTGCCATTGAAAAACGTCCAGAAATGATTGAAGCTACTGACTGAATGAAAGGAGCTGGCATCTCACTCTCTTTGAATCTTCTTTATCATGCTTAGAGGAGCAGGAAAAAGCAAAAAATTTCAGAATTGCACCTTGCAATGCGGAGAAATTACTGTTTGTGCATTTACAATATTCATTGATTTTTGCCATTGAAAAACGTCCAGAAATGATTGAAGCTACTGACTGAATGAAAGGAGCTGGCATCTCACTCTCTTTGAATCTTCTTTATCATGCTAAGAGGTGCAGGAAAAAGCAAAAAAATTCAGAATTGCACCTTGCAATGCGGAGAAATTACTGTTTGTGCATTTACAATATTCATTGATTTTTGCCATTGAAAAACGTCCAGAAATGATTGAAGCTACTGACTGAATGAAAGGAGCTGGCATCTCACTCTCTTTGAATCTTCTTTATCATGCTAAGAGGAGCAGGAAAAAGCAAAAAATTTCAGAATTGCACCTTGCAATGCGGAGAAATTACTGTTTGTGCATTTACAATATTCATTGATTTTTGCCATTGAAAAATGTCCAGAAATGATTGAAGCTACTGACTGAATGAAAGGAGCTGGCATCTCACTCTCTTTGAATCTTCTTTATCATGCTTAGAGGAGCAGGAAAAAGCAAAAAATTTCAGAATTGCACCTTGCAATGCGGAGAAATTACTGTTTGTGCATTTACAATATTCATTGATTTTTGCCATTGAAAAACATCATGTTATTCATATACCAGAAATGATTGAAGCTACTGACTGAATGAAAGGAGCTGGCATCTCACTCTCTTTGAATCTTCTTTATCATGCTAAGAAGAGCAGGAAAAAGCAAAAAATTTCAGAATTGCACCTTGCAATGCGGAGAAATTACTGTTTGTGCATTTACAATATTCATTGATTTTTGCCATTGAAAAACATCATGTTATTCATATACCAGAAATGTTTGAAGCTACTGACTGAATGAAAGGAGCTGGCATCTCACTCTCTTTGAATCTTCTTTATCATGCTAAGAGGAGCAGGAAAAAGCAAAAAATTTCAGAATTGCACCTTGCAATGCGGAGAAATTACTCTTTGTGCATTTACAATATTCATTGATTTTTGCCATTGAAAAACGTCCAGAAATGATTGAAGCTACTGACTGAATGAAAGGAGCTGGCATCTCACTCTCTTTGAATCTTCTTTATCATGCTAAGAGGAGCAGGAAAAAGCAAAAAATTTCAGAATTGCACCTTGCAATGCGGAGAAATTACTGTTTGTGCATTTACAATATTCATTGATTTTTGCCATTGAAAAACGTCCAGAAATGATTGAAGCTACTGACTGAATGAAAGGAGCTGGCATCTCACTCTCTTTGAATCTTCTTTATCATGCTAAGAGGAGCAGGAAAAAGCAAAAAATTTCAGAATTGCACCTTGCAATACGGAGAAATTACTGTTTGTGCATTTACAATATTCATTGATTTTTGCCATTGAAAAACGTCCAGAAATGATTGAAGCTACTGACTGAATGAAAGGAGCTGGCATCTCACTCTCTTTGAATCTTCTTTATCATGCTAAGAGGAGCAGCAAAAAGCAAAAAATTTCAGAATTGCACCTTGCAATGCGGAGAAATTAGTTTGTGCATTTACAATATTCATTGATTTTTGCCATTGAAAAACAGTCCAGAAATGATTGAAGCTACTGACTGAATGAAAGGAGCTGGCATCTCACTCTCTTTGAATCTTCTTTATCATGCTAAGAGGAGCAGGAAAAAGCAAAAAATTTCAGAATTGCACCTTGCAATGCGGAGAAATTACTGTTTGTGCATTTACAATATTCATTGATTTTTGCCATTGAAAAACGTCCAGAAATGATTGAAGCTACTGACTGAATGAAAGGAGCTGGCATCTCACTCTCTTTGAATCTTGTTTATCTTGCTAAGAGGAGCAGGAAAAAGCAAAAAATTTCAGAATTGCACCTTGCAATGCGGAGAAATTACTGTTTGTGCATTTACAATATTCATTGATTTTTGCCATTGAAAAACGTCCAGAAATGATTGAAGCTACTGACTGAATGAAAGGAGCTGGCATCTCACTCTCTTTGAATCTTCTTTATCATGCTAAGAGGAGCAGGAAAAAGCAAAAAATTTCAGAATTGCACCTTGCAATGCGGAGAAATTACTGTTTGTGCATTTACAATATTCATTGATTTTTGCCATTGAAAAACATCATGTTATTCATATACCAGAAATGTTTGAAGCTACTGACTGAATGAAAGGAGCTTTCATCTCACTCTCTTTGAATCTTCTTTATCATGCTAAGAGGAGCAGAAAAAAGCAAAAAATTTCAGAATTGCACCTTGCAATGCGGAGAAATTACTGTTTGTGCATTTACAATATTCATTGATTTTTGCCATTGAAAAACGTCCAGAAATGATTGAAGCTACTGACTGAATGAAAGGAGCTGGCATCTCACTCTCTTTGAATCTTCTTTATCATGCTAAGAGGAGCAGGAAAAAGCAAAAATTTTCAGAATTGCACCTTGCAATGCGGAGAAATTACTGTTTGTGCATTTACAATATTCATTGATTTTTGCCATTGAAAAACGTCCAGAAATGATTGAAGCTACTGACTGAATGAAAGGAGCTGGCATCTCACTCTCTTTGAATCTTCTTTATCATGCTAAGAGGAGCAGGAAAAAGCAAAAAATTTCAGAATTGCACCTTTCAATGCGGAGAAATTACTGTTTGTGCATTTACAATATTCATTGATTTTTGCCATTGAAAAACATCATGTTATTCATATACCAGAAATGTTTGAAGCTACTGACTGAATGAAAGGAGCTGGCATCTCACTCTCTTTGAATCTTCTTTATCATGCTAAGAGGAGCAGGAAAAAGCAAAAAATTTCAGAATTGCACCTTGCAATGCGGAGAAATTACTGTTTGTGCATTTACAATATTCATTGATTTTTGCCATTGAAAAACGTCCAGAAATGATTGAAGCTACTGACTGAATGAAAGGAGCTGGCATCTCACTCTCTTTGAATCTTCTTTATCATGCTAAGAGGAGCAGGAAAAAGCAAAAAATTTCAGAATTGCACCTTGCAATGCGGAGAAATTACTCTTTGTGCATTTACAATATTCATTGATTTTTGCCATTGAAAAACGTCCAGAAATGATTGAAGCTACTGACTGAATGAAAGGAGCTGGCATCTCACTCTCTTTGAATCTTCTTTATCATGCTTAGAGGAGCAGGAAAAAGCAAAAAATTTCAGAATTGCACCTTGCAATGCGGAGAAATTACTGTTTGTGCATTTACAATATTCATTGATTTTTGCCATTGAAAAACGTCCAGAAATGATTGAAGCTACTGACTGAATGAAAGGAGCTGGCATCTCACTCTCTTTGAATCTTCTTTATCATGCTAAGAGGTGCAGGAAAAAGCAAAAAAATTCAGAATTGCACCTTGCAATGCGGAGAAATTACTGTTTGTGCATTTACAATATTCATTGATTTTTGCCATTGAAAAACGTCCAGAAATGATTGAAGCTACTGACTGAATGAAAGGAGCTGGCATCTCACTCTCTTTGAATCTTCTTTATCATGCTAAGAGGAGCAGGAAAAAGCAAAAAATTTCAGAATTGCACCTTGCAATGCGGAGAAATTACTGTTTGTGCATTTACAATATTCATTGATTTTTGCCATTGAAAAACGTCCAGAAATGATTGAAGCTACTGACTGAATGAAAGGAGCTGGCATCTCACTCTCTTTGAATCTTCTTTATCATGCTTAGAGGAGCAGGAAAAAGCAAAAAATTTCAGAATTGCACCTTGCAATGCGGAGAAATTACTGTTTGTGCATTTACAATATTCATTGATTTTTGCCATTGAAAAACATGTTATTCATATACCAGAAATGATTGAAGCTACTGACTGAATGAAAGGAGCTGGCATCTCACTCTCTTTGAATCTTCTTTATCATGCTAAGAAGAGCAGGAAAAAGCAAAAAATTTCAGAATTGCACCTTGCAATGCGGAGAAATTACTGTTTGTGCATTTACAATATTCATTGATTTTTGCCATTGAAAAACATCATGTTATTCATATACCAGAAATGTTTGAAGCTACTGACTGAATGAAAGGAGCTGGCATCTCACTCTCTTTGAATCTTCTTTATCATGCTAAGAGGAGCAGGAAAAAGCAAAAAATTTCAGAATTGCACCTTGCAATGCGGAGAAATTACTCTTTGTGCATTTACAATATTCATTGATTTTTGCCATTGAAAAACGTCCAGAAATGATTGAAGCTACTGACTGAATGAAAGGAGCTGGCATCTCACTCTCTTTGAATCTTCTTTATCATGCTTAGAGGAGCAGGAAAAAGCAAAAAATTTCAGAATTGCACCTTGCAATGCGGAGAAATTACTGTTTGTGCATTTACAATATTCATTGATTTTTGCCATTGAAAAACGTCCAGAAATGATTGAAGCTACTGACTGAATGAAAGGAGCTGGCATCTCACTCTCTTTGAATCTTCTTTATCATGCTAAGAGGTGCAGGAAAAAGCAAAAAAATTCAGAATTGCACCTTGCAATGCGGAGAAATTACTGTTTGTGCATTTACAATATTCATTGATTTTTGCCATTGAAAAACGTCCAGAAATGATTGAAGCTACTGACTGAATGAAAGGAGCAGGCATCTCACTCTCTTTGAATCTTCTTTATCATGCTAAGAGGAGCAGGAAAAAGCAAAAAATTTCAGAATTGCACCTTGCAATGCGGAGAAATTACTGTTTGTGCATTTACAATATTCATTGATTTTTGCCATTGAAAAACGTCCAGAAATGATTGAAGCTACTGACTGAATGAAAGGAGCTGGCATCTCACTCTCTTTGAATCTTCTTTATCATGCTTAGAGGAGCAGGAAAAAGCAAAAAATTTCAGAATTGCACCTTGCAATGCGGAGAAATTACTCTTTGTGCATTTACAATATTCATTGATTTTTGCCATTGAAAAACATCATGTTATTCATATACCAGAAATGATTGAAGCTACTGACTGAATGAAAGGAGCTGGCATCTCACTCTCTTTGAATCTTCTTTATCATGCTAAGAAGAGCAGGAAAAAGCAAAAAATTTCAGAATTGCACCTTGCAATGCGGAGAAATTACTGTTTGTGCATTTACAATATTCATTGATTTTTGCCATTGAAAAACATCATGTTATTCATATACCAGAAATGTTTGAAGCTACTGACTGAATGAAAGGAGCTGGCATCTCACTCTCTTTGAATCTTCTTTATCATGCTAAGAGGAGCAGGAAAAAGCAAAAAATTTCAGAATTGCACCTTGCAATGCGGAGAAATTACTCTTTGTGCATTTACAATATTCATTGATTTTTGCCATTGAAAAACGTCCAGAAATGATTGAAGCTACTGACTGAATGAAAGGAGCTGGCATCTCACTCTCTTTGAATCTTCTTTATCATGCTAAGAGGAGCAGGAAAAAGCAAAAAATTTCAGAATTGCACCTTGCAATGCGGAGAAATTACTGTTTGTGCATTTACAATATTCATTGATTTTTGCCATTGAAAAACGTCCAGAAATGATTGAAGCTACTGACTGAATGAAAGGAGCTGGCATCTCACTCTCTTTGAATCTTCTTTATCATGCTAAGAGGAGCAGGAAAAAGCAAAAAATTTCAGAATTGCACCTTGCAATACGGAGAAATTACTGTTTGTGCATTTACAATATTCATTGATTTTTGCCATTGAAAAACGTCCAGAAATGATTGAAGCTACTGACTGAATGAAAGGAGCTGGCATCTCACTCTCTTTGAATCTTCTTTATCATGCTAAGAGGAGCAGCAAAAAGCAAAAAATTTCAGAATTGCACCTTGCAATGCGGAGAAATTAGTTTGTGCATTTACAATATTCATTGATTTTTGCCATTGAAAAACGTCCAGAAATGATTGAAGCTACTGACTGAATGAAAGGAGCTGGCATCTCACTCTCTTTGAATCTTCTTTATCATGCTAAGAGGAGCAGGAAAAAGCAAA
This sequence comes from Phyllobates terribilis, assembly GCF_046119375.1. Lineage (NCBI taxonomy): Eukaryota > Metazoa > Chordata > Amphibia > Anura > Dendrobatidae > Phyllobates > Phyllobates terribilis. Next base: position 29,653 of record NW_027366743.1, on the reverse strand, counting down.
AAATTTCAGAATTGCACCTTGCAATGCGGAGAAATTACTGTTTGTGCATTTACAATATTCATTGATTTTTGCCATTGAAAAACGTCCAGAAATGATTGAAGCTACTGACTGAATGAAAGGAGCTGGCATCTCACTCTCTTTGAATCTTCTTTATCATGCTTAGAGGAGCAGGAAAAAGCAAAAAATTTCAGAATTGCACCTTGCAATGCGGAGAAATTACTGTTTGTGCATTTACAATATTCATTGATTTTTGCCATTGAAAAACATCATGTTATTCATATACCAGAAATGATTGAAGCTACTGACTGAATGAAAGGAGCTGGCATCTCACTCTCTTTGAATCTTCTTTATCATGCTAAGAAGAGCAGGAAAAAGCAAAAAATTTCAGAATTGCACCTTGCAATGCGGAGAAATTACTGTTTGTGCATTTACAATATTCATTGATTTTTGCCATTGAAAAACATCATGTTATTCATATACCAGAAATGTTTGAAGCTACTGACTGAATGAAAGGAGCTGGCATCTCACTCTCTTTGAATCTTCTTTATCATGCTAAGAGGAGCAGGAAAAAGCAAAAAATTTCAGAATTGCACCTTGCAATGCGGAGAAATTACTCTTTGTGCATTTACAATATTCATTGATTTTTGCCATTGAAAAACGTCCAGAAATGATTGAAGCTACTGACTGAATGAAAGGAGCTGGCATCTCACTCTCTTTGAATCTTCTTTATCATGCTTAGAGGAGCAGGAAAAAGCAAAAAATTTCAGAATTGCACCTTGCAATGCGGAGAAATTACTGTTTGTGCATTTACAATATTCATTGATTTTTGCCATTGAAAAACGTCCAGAAATGATTGAAGCTACTGACTGAATGAAAGGAGCTGGCATCTCACTCTCTTTGAATCTTCTTTATCATGCTAAGAGGTGCAGGAAAAAGCAAAAAAATTCAGAATTGCACCTTGCAATGCGGAGAAATTACTGTTTGTGCATTTACAATATTCATTGATTTTTGCCATTGAAAAACGTCCAGAAATGATTGAAGCTACTGACTGAATGAAAGGAGCTGGCATCTCACTCTCTTTGAATCTTCTTTATCATGCTAAGAGGAGCAGGAAAAAGCAAAAAATTTCAGAATTGCACCTTGCAATGCGGAGAAATTACTGTTTGTGCATTTACAATATTCATTGATTTTTGCCATTGAAAAACGTCCAGAAATGATTGAAGCTACTGACTGAATGAAAGGAGCTGGCATCTCACTCTCTTTGAATCTTCTTTATCATGCTTAGAGGAGCAGGAAAAAGCAAAAAATTTCAGAATTGCACCTTGCAATGCGGAGAAATTACTGTTTGTGCATTTACAATATTCATTGTTTTTTGCCATTGAAAAACATCATGTTATTCATATACCAGAAATGATTGAAGCTACTGACTGAATTAAAGGAGCTGGCATCTCACTCTCTTTGAATCTTCTTTATCATGCTAAGAAGAGCAGGAAAAAGCAAAAAATTTCAGAATTGCACCTTGCAATGCGGAGAAATTACTGTTTGTGCATTTACAATATTCATTGATTTTTGCCATTGAAAAACATGTTATTCATATACCAGAAATGTTTGAAGCTACTGACTGAATGAAAGGAGCTGGCATCTCACTCTCTTTGAATCTTCTTTATCATGCTAAGAGGAGCAGGAAAAAGCAAAAAATTTCAGAATTGCACCTTGCAATGCGGAGAAATTACTCTTTGTGCATTTACAATATTCATTGATTTTTGCCATTGAAAAACGTCCAGAAATGATTGAAGCTACTGACTGAATGAAAGGAGCTGGCATCTCACTCTCTTTGAATCTTCTTTATCATGCTAAGAGGAGCAGGAAAAAGCAAAAAATTTCAGAATTGCACCTTGCAATGCGGAGAAATTACTGTTTGTGCATTTACAATATTCATTGATTTTTGCCATTGAAAAACATCCAGAAATGATTGAAGCTACTGACTGCATGAAAGGAGCTGGCATCTCACTCTCTTTGAATCTTCTTTATCATGCTAAGAGGAGCAGGAAAAAGCAAAAAATTTCAGAATTGCACCTTGCAATACGGAGAAATTACTGTTTGTGCATTTACAATATTCATTGATTTTTGCCATTGAAAAACGTCCAGAAATGATTGAAGCTACTGACTGAATGAAAGGAGCTGGCATCTCACTCTCTTTGAATCTTCTTTATCATGCTAAGAGGAGCAGGAAAAAGCAAAAAATTTCAGAATTGCACCTTGCAATGCGGAGAAATTACTGTTTGTGCATTTACAATATTCATTGATTTTTGCCATTGAAAAACGTCCAGAAATGATTGAAGCTACTGACTGAATGAAAGGAGCTGGCATCTCACTCTCTTTGAATCTTGTTTATCTTGCTAAGAGGAGCAGGAAAAAGCAAAAAATTTCAGAATTGCACCTTGCAATGCGGAGAAATTACTGTTTGTGCATTTACAATATTCATTGATTTTTGCCATTGAAAAACGTCCAGAAATGATTGAAGCTACTGACTGAATGAAAGGAGCTGGCATCTCACTCTCTTTGAATCTTCTTTATCATGCTAAGAGGAGCAGGAAAAAGCAAAAAATTTCAGAATTGCACCTTGCAATGCGGAGAAATTACTGTTTGTGCATTTACAATATTCATTGATTTTTGCCATTGAAAAACATCATGTTATTCATATACCAGAAATGTTTGAAGCTACTGACTGAATGAAAGGAGCTTTCATCTCACTCTCTTTGAATCTTCTTTATCATGCTAAGAGGAGCAGAAAAAAGCAAAAAATTTCAGAATTGCACCTTGCAATGCGGAGAAATTACTGTTTGTGCATTTACAATATTCATTGATTTTTGCCATTGAAAAACGTCCAGAAATGATTGAAGCTACTGACTGAATGAAAGGAGCTGGCATCTCACTCTCTTTGAATCTTCTTTATCATGCTAAGAGGAGCAGGAAAAAGCAAAAAATTTCAGAATTGCACCTTGCAATGCGGAGAAATTACTGTTTGTGCATTTACAATATTCATTGATTTTTGCCATTGAAAAACGTCCAGAAATGATTGAAGCTACTGACTGAATGAAAGGAGCTGGCATCTCACTCTCTTTGAATCTTCTTTATCATGCTAAGAGGAGCAGGAAAAAGCAAAAAATTTCAGAATTGCACCTTTCAATGCGGAGAAATTACTGTTTGTGCATTTACAATATTCATTGATTTTTGCCATTGAAAAACATCATGTTATTCATATACCAGAAATGTTTGAAGCTACTGACTGAATGAAAGGAGCTGGCATCTCACTCTCTTTGAATCTTCTTTATCATGCTAAGAGGAGCAGGAAAAAGCAAAAAATTTCAGAATTGCACCTTGCAATGCGGAGAAATTACTGTTTGTGCATTTACAATATTCATTGATTTTTGCCATTGAAAAACGTCCAGAAATGATTGAAGCTACTGACTGAATGAAAGGAGCTGGCATCTCACTCTCTTTGAATCTTCTTTATCATGCTTAGAGGAGCAGGAAAAAGCAAAAAATTTCAGAATTGCACCTTGCAATGCGGAGAAATTACTGTTTGTGCATTTACAAAATTCATTGATTTTTGCCATTGAAAAACATCATGTTATTCATATACCAGAAATGATTGAAGCTACTGACTGAATGAAAGGAGCTGGCATCTCACTCTCTTTGAATCTTCTTTATCATGCTAAGAGGAGCAGGAAAAAGCAAAAAATTTCAGAATTGCACCTTGCAATGCGGAGAAATTACTGTTTGTGCATTTACAATATTCATTGATTTTTGCCATTGAAAAACGTCCAGAAATGATTGAAGCTACTGACTGAATGAAAGGAGCTGGCATCTCACTCTCTTTGAATCTTCTTTATCATGCTTAGAGGAGCAGGAAAAAGCAAAAAATTTCAGAATTGCACCTTGCAATGCGGAGAAATTACTGTTTGTGCATTTACAATATTCATTGATTTTTGCCATTGAAAAACATCATGTTATTCATATACCAGAAATGTTTGAAGCTACTGACTGAATGAAAGGAGCTGGCATCTCACTCTCTTTGAATCTTCTTTATCATGCTAAGAGGAGCAGGAAAAAGCAAAAAATTTCAGAATTGCACCTTGCAATGCGGAGAAATTACTCTTTGTGCATTTACAATATTCATTGATTTTTGCCATTGAAAAACGTCCAGAAATGATTGAAGCTACTGACTGAATGAAAGGAGCTGGCATCTCACTCTCTTTGAATCTTCTTTATCATGCTAAGAGGAGCAGGAAAAAGCAAAAAATTTCAGAATTGCACCTTGCAATGCGGAGAAATTACTGTTTGTGCATTTACAATATTCATTGATTTTTGCCATTGAAAAACGTCCAGAAATGATTGAAGCTACTGACTGAATGAAAGGAGCTGGCATCTCACTCTCTTTGAATCTTCTTTATCATGCTAAGAGGAGCAGCAAAAAGCAAAAAATTTCAGAATTGCACCTTGCAATGCGGAGAAATTAGTTTGTGCATTTACAATATTCATTGATTTTTGCCATTGAAAAACGTCCAGAAATGATTGAAGCTACTGACTGAATGAAAGGAGCTGGCATCTCACTCTCTTTGAATCTTCTTTATCATGCTAAGAGGAGCAGGAAAAAGCAAAAAATTTCAGAATTGCACCTTGCAATGCGGAGAAATTACTGTTTGTGCATTTACAATATTCATTGATTTTTGCCATTGAAAAACGTCCAGAAATGATTGAAGCTACTGACTGAATGAAAGGAGCTGGCATCTCACTCTCTTTGAATCTTGTTTATCTTGCTAAGAGGAGCAGGAAAAAGCAAAAAATTTCAGAATTGCACCTTGCAATGCGGAGAAATTACTGTTTGTGCATTTACAATATTCATTGATTTTTGCCATTGAAAAACGTCCAGAAATGATTGAAGCTAGTGACTGAATGAAAGGAGCTGGCATCTCACTCTCTTTGAATCTTCTTTATCATGCTAAGAGGAGCAGGAAAAAGCAAAAAATTTCAGAATTGCACCTTGCAATGCGGAGAAATTACTGTTTGTGCATTTACAATATTCATTGATTTTTGCTATTGAAAAACATCATGTTATTCATATACCAGAAATGTTTGAAGCTACTGACTGAATGAAAGGAGCTGGCATCTCACTCTCTTTGAATCTTCTTTATCATGCTAAGAGGAGCAGAAAAAAGCAAAAAATTTCAGAATTGCACCTTGCAATGCGGAGAAATTACTGTTTGTGCATTTACAATATTCATTGATTTTTGCCATTGAAAAACGTCCAGAAATGATTGAAGCTACTGACTGAATGAAAGGAGCTGGCATCTCACTCTCTTTGAATCTTCTTTATCATGCTAAGAGGAGCAGGAAAAAGCAAAAAATTTCAGAATTGCACCTTGCAATGCGGAGAAATTACTGTTTGTGCATTTACAATATTCATTGATTTTTGCCATTGAAAAACGTCCAGAAATGATTGAAGCTACTGACTGAATGAAAGGAGCTGGCATCTCACTCTCTTTGAATCTTCTTTATCATGCTAAGAGGAGCAGGAAAAAGCAAAAAATTTCAGAATTGCACCTTTCAATGCGGAGAAATTACTGTTTGTGCATTTACAATATTCATTGATTTTTGCCATTGAAAAACATCATGTTATTCATATACCAGAAATGTTTGAAGCTACTGACTGAATGAAAGGAGCTGGCATCTCACTCTCTTTGAATCTTCTTTATCATGCTAAGAGGAGCAGGAAAAAGCAAAAAATTTCAGAATTGCACCTTGCAATGCGGAGAAATTACTGTTTGTGCATTTACAATATTCATTGATTTTTGCCATTGAAAAACGTCCAGAAATGATTGAAGCTACTGACTGAATGAAAGGAGCTGGCATCTCACTCTCTTTGAATCTTCTTTATCATGCTTAGAGGAGCAGGAAAAAGCAAAAAATTTCAGAATTGCACCTTGCAATGCGGAGAAATTACTGTTTGTGCATTTACAATATTCATTGATTTTTGCCATTGAAAAACATCATGTTATTCATATACCAGAAATGATTGAAGCTACTGACTGAATGAAAGGAGCTGGCATCTCACTCTCTTTGAATCTTCTTTATCATGCTAAGAGGAGCAGGAAAAAGCAAAAAATTTCAGAATTGCACCTTGCAATGCGGAGAAATTACTGTTTGTGCATTTACAATATTCATTGATTTTTGCCATTGAAAAACGTCCAGAAATGATTGAAGCTACTGACTGAATGAAAGGAGCTGGCATCTCACTCTCTTTGAATCTTCTTTATCATGCTTAGAGGAGCAGGAAAAAGCAAAAAATTTCAGAATTGCACCTTGCAATGCGGAGAAATTACTGTTTGTGCATTTACAATATTCATTGATTTTTGCCATTGAAAAACATCATGTTATTCATATACCAGAAATGATTGAAGCTACTGACTGAATGAAAGGAGCTGGCATCTCACTCTCTTTGAATCTTCTTTATCATGCTAAGAAGAGCAGGAAAAAGCAAAAAATTTCAGAATTGCACCTTGCAATGCGGAGAAATTACTGTTTGTGCATTTACAATATTCATTGATTTTTGCCATTGAAAAACATCATGTTATTCATATACCAGAAATGTTTGAAGCTACTGACTGAATGAAAGGAGCTGGCATCTCACTCTCTTTGAATCTTCTTTATCATGCTAAGAGGAGCAGGAAAAAGCAAAAAATTTCAGAATTGCACCTTGCAATGCGGAGAAATTACTCTTTGTGCATTTACAATATTCATTGATTTTTGCCATTGAAAAACGTCCAGAAATGATTGAAGCTACTGACTGAATGAAAGGAGCTGGCATCTCACTCTCTTTGAATCTTCTTTATCATGCTTAGAGGAGCAGGAAAAAGCAAAAAATTTCAGAATTGCACCTTGCAATGCGGAGAAATTACTGTTTGTGCATTTACAATATTCATTGATTTTTGCCATTGAAAAACGTCCAGAAATGATTGAAGCTACTGACTGAATGAAAGGAGCTGGCATCTCACTCTCTTTGAATCTTCTTTATCATGCTAAGAGGAGCAGGAAAAAGCAAAAAATTTCAGAATTGCACCTTGCAATACGGAGAAATTACTGTTTGCGCATTTACAATATTCATTGATTTTTGCCATTGAAAAACGTCCAGAAATGATTGAAGCTACTGACTGAATGAAAGGAGCTGGCATCTCACTCTCTTTGAATCTTCTTTATCATGCTAAGAGGAGCAGCAAAAAGCAAAAAATTTCAGAATTGCACCTTGCAATGCGGAGAAATTAGTTTGTGCATTTACAATATTCATTGATTTTTGCCATTGAAAAACGTCCAGAAATGATTGAAGCTACTGACTGAATGAAAGGAGCTGGCATCTCACTCTCTTTGAATCTTCTTTATCATGCTAAGAGGAGCAGGAAAAAGCAAAAAATTTCAGAATTGCACCTTGCAATGCGGAGAAATTACTGTTTGTGCATTTACAATATTCATTGATTTTTGCCATTGAAAAACGTCCAGAAATGATTGAAGCTACTGACTGAATGAAAGGAGCTGGCATCTCACTCTCTTTGAATCTTGTTTATCTTGCTAAGAGGAGCAGGAAAAAGCAAAAAATTTCAGAATTGCACCTTGCAATGCGGAGAAATTACTGTTTGTGCATTTACAATATTCATTGATTTTTGCCATTGAAAAACGTCCAGAAATGATTGAAGCTACTGACTGAATGAAAGGAGCTGGCATCTCACTCTCTTTGAATCTTCTTTATCATGCTAAGAGGAGCAGGAAAAAGCAAAAAATTTCAGAATTGCACCTTGCAATGCGGAGAAATTACTGTTTGTGCATTTACAATATTCATTGATTTTTGCCATTGAAAAACGTCCAGAAATGATTGAAGCTACTGACTGAATGAAAGGAGCTGGCATCTCACTCTCTTTGAATCTTCTTTATCATGCTAAGAGGAGCAGGAAAAAGCAAAAAATTTCAGAATTGCACCTTTCAATGCGGAGAAATTACTGTTTGTGCATTTACAATATTCATTGATTTTTGCCATTGAAAAACATCATGTTATTCATATACCAGAAATGTTTGAAGCTACTGACTGAATGAAAGGAGCTGGCATCTCACTCTCTTTGAATCTTCTTTATCATGCTAAGAGGAGCAGGAAAAAGCAAAAAATTTCAGAATTGCACCTTGCAATGCGGAGAAATTACTGTTTGTGCATTTACAATATTCATTGATTTTTGCCATTGAAAAACGTCCAGAAATGATTGAAGCTACTGACTGAATGAAAGGAGCTGGCATCTCACTCTCTTTGAATCTTCTTTATCATGCTAAGAGGAGCAGGAAAAAGCAAAAAATTTCAGAATTGCACCTTGCAATGCGGAGAAATTACTGTTTGTGCATTTACAATATTCATTGATTTTTGCCATTGAAAAACATCATGTTATTCATATACCAGAAATGTTTGAAGCTACTGACTGAATGAAAGGAGCTGGCATCTCACTCTCTTTGAATCTTCTTTATCATGCTAAGAGGAGCAGAAAAAAGCAAAAAATTTCAGAATTGCACCTTGCAATGCAGAGAAATTACTGTTTGTGCATTTACAATATTCATTGATTTTTGCCATTGAAAAACGTCCAGAAATGATTGAAGCTACTGACTGAATGAAAGGAGCTGGCATCTCACTCTCTTTGAATCTTCTTTATCATGCTAAGAGGAGCAGGAAAAAGCAAAAAATTTCAGAATTGCACCTTGCAATGCGGAGAAATTACTGTTTGTGCATTTACAATATTCATTGATTTTTGCCATTGAAAAACGTCCAGAAATGATTGAAGCTACTGACTGAATGAAAGGAGCTGGCATCTCACTCTCTTTGAATCTTCTTTATCATGCTAAGAGGAGCAGGAAAAAGCAAAAAATTTCAGAATTGCACCTTGCAATGCGGAGAAATTACTGTTTGTGCATTTACAATATTCATTGATTTTTGCCATTGAAAAACATGTTATTCATATACCAGAAATGATTGAAGCTACTGACTGAATGAAAGGAGCTGGCATCTCACTCTCTTTGAATCTTCTTTATCATGCTAAGAAGAGCAGGAAAAAGCAAAAAATTTCAGAATTGCACCTTGCAATGCGGAGAAATTACTGTTTGTGCATTTACAATATTCATTGATTTTTGCCATTGAAAAACATCATGTTATTCATATACCAGAAATGTTTGAAGCTACTGACTGAATGAAAGGAGCTGGCATCTCACTCTCTTTGAATCTTCTTTATCATGCTAAGAGGAGCAGGAAAAAGCAAAAAATTTCAGAATTGCACCTTGCAATGCGGAGAAATTACTCTTTGTGCATTTACAATATTCATTGATTTTTGCCATTGAAAAACGTCCAGAAATGATTGAAGCTACTGACTGAATGAAAGGAGCTGGCATCTCACTCTCTTTGAATCTTCTTTATCATGCTTAGAGGAGCAGGAAAAAGCAAAAAATTTCAGAATTGCACCTTGCAATGCGGAGAAATTACTGTTTGTGCATTTACAATATTCATTGATTTTTGCCATTGAAAAACGTCCAGAAATGATTGAAGCTACTGACTGAATGAAAGGAGCTGGCATCTCACTCTCTTTGAATCTTCTTTATCATGCTAAGAGGTGCAGGAAAAAGCAAAAAAATTCAGAATTGCACCTTGCAATGCGGAGAAATTACTGTTTGTGCATTTACAATATTCATTGATTTTTGCCATTGAAAAACGTCCAGAAATGATTGAAGCTACTGACTGAATGAAAGGAGCAGGCATCTCACTCTCTTTGAATCTTCTTTATCATGCTAAGAGGAGCAGGAAAAAGCAAAAAATTTCAGAATTGCACCTTGCAATGCGGAGAAATTACTGTTTGTGCATTTACAATATTCATTGATTTTTGCCATTGAAAAACGTCCAGAAATGATTGAAGCTACTGACTGAATGAAAGGAGCTGGCATCTCACTCTCTTTGAATCTTCTTTATCATGCTTAGAGGAGCAGGAAAAAGCAAAAAATTTCAGAATTGCACCTTGCAATGCGGAGAAATTACTCTTTGTGCATTTACAATATTCATTGATTTTTGCCATTGAAAAACATCATGTTATTCATATACCAGAAATGATTGAAGCTACTGACTGAATGAAAGGAGCTGGCATCTCACTCTCTTTGAATCTTCTTTATCATGCTAAGAAGAGCAGGAAAAAGCAAAAAATTTCAGAATTGCACCTTGCAATGCGGAGAAATTACTGTTTGTGCATTTACAATATTCATTGATTTTTGCCATTGAAAAACATCATGTTATTCATATACCAGAAATGTTTGAAGCTACTGACTGAATGAAAGGAGCTGGCATCTCACTCTCTTTGAATCTTCTTTATCATGCTAAGAGGAGCAGGAAAAAGCAAAAAATTTCAGAATTGCACCTTGCAATGCGGAGAAATTACTCTTTGTGCATTTACAATATTCATTGATTTTTGCCATTGAAAAACGTCCAGAAATGATTGAAGCTACTGACTGAATGAAAGGAGCTGGCATCTCACTCTCTTTGAATCTTCTTTATCATGCTAAGAGGAGCAGGAAAAAGCAAAAAATTTCAGAATTGCACCTTGCAATGCGGAGAAATTACTGTTTGTGCATTTACAATATTCATTGATTTTTGCCATTGAAAAACGTCCAGAAATGATTGAAGCTACTGACTGAATGAAAGGAGCTGGCATCTCACTCTCTTTGAATCTTCTTTATCATGCTAAGAGGAGCAGGAAAAAGCAAAAAATTTCAGAATTGCACCTTGCAATACGGAGAAATTACTGTTTGTGCATTTACAATATTCATTGATTTTTGCCATTGAAAAACGTCCAGAAATGATTGAAGCTACTGACTGAATGAAAGGAGCTGGCATCTCACTCTCTTTGAATCTTCTTTATCATGCTAAGAGGAGCAGCAAAAAGCAAAAAATTTCAGAATTGCACCTTGCAATGCGGAGAAATTAGTTTGTGCATTTACAATATTCATTGATTTTTGCCATTGAAAAACGTCCAGAAATGATTGAAGCTACTGACTGAATGAAAGGAGCTGGCATCTCACTCTCTTTGAATCTTCTTTATCATGCTAAGAGGAGCAGGAAAAAGCAAAAAATTTCAGAATTGCACCTTGCAATGCGGAGAAATTACTGTTTGTGCATTTACAATATTCATTGATTTTTGCCATTGAAAAACGTCCAGAAATGATTGAAGCTACTGACTGAATGAAAGGAGCTGGCATCTCACTCTCTTTGAATCTTCTTTATCATGCTTAGAGGAGCAGGAAAAAGCAAAAAATTTCAGAATTGCACCTTGCAATGCGGAGAAATTACTGTTTGTGCATTTACAATATTCATTGATTTTTGCCATTGAAAAACATCATGTTATTCATATACCAGAAATGATTGAAGCTACTGACTGAATGAAAGGAGCTGGCATCTCACTCTCTTTGAATCTTCTTTATCATGCTAAGAAGAGCAGGAAAAAGCAAAAAATTTCAGAATTGCACCTTGCAATGCGGAGAAATTACTGTTTGTGCATTTACAATATTCATTGATTTTTGCCATTGAAAAACATCATGTTATTCATATACCAGAAATGTTTGAAGCTACTGACTGAATGAAAGGAGCTGGCATCTCACTCTCTTTGAATCTTCTTTATCATGCTAAGAGGAGCAGGAAAAAGCAAAAAATTTCAGAATTGCACCTTGCAATGCGGAGAAATTACTCTTTGTGCATTTACAATATTCATTGATTTTTGCCATTGAAAAACGTCCAGAAATGATTGAAGCTACTGACTGAATGAAAGGAGCTGGCATCTCACTCTCTTTGAATCTTCTTTATCATGCTTAGAGGAGCAGGAAAAAGCAAAAAATTTCAGAATTGCACCTTGCAATGCGGAGAAATTACTGTTTGTGCATTTACAATATTCATTGATTTTTGCCATTGAAAAACGTCCAGAAATGATTGAAGCTACTGACTGAATGAAAGGAGCTGGCATCTCACTCTCTTTGAATCTTCTTTATCATGCTAAGAGGTGCAGGAAAAAGCAAAAAAATTCAGAATTGCACCTTGCAATGCGGAGAAATTACTGTTTGTGCATTTACAATATTCATTGATTTTTGCCATTGAAAAACGTCCAGAAATGATTGAAGCTACTGACTGAATGAAAGGAGCTGGCATCTCACTCTCTTTGAATCTTCTTTATCATGCTAAGAGGAGCAGGAAAAAGCAAAAAATTTCAGAATTGCACCTTGCAATGCGGAGAAATTACTGTTTGTGCATTTACAATATTCATTGATTTTTGCCATTGAAAAACGTCCAGAAATGATTGAAGCTACTGACTGAATGAAAGGAGCTGGCATCTCACTCTCTTTGAATCTTCTTTATCATGCTTAGAGGAGCAGGAAAAAGCAAAAAATTTCAGAATTGCACCTTGCAATGCGGAGAAATTACTGTTTGTGCATTTACAATATTCATTGATTTTTGCCATTGAAAAACATCATGTTATTCATATACCAGAAATGATTGAAGCTACTGACTGAATTAAAGGAGCTGGCATCTCACTCTCTTTGAATCTTCTTTATCATGCTAAGAAGAGCAGGAAAAAGCAAAAAATTTCAGAATTGCACCTTGCAATGCGGAGAAATTACTGTTTGTGCATTTACAATATTCATTGATTTTTGCCATTGAAAAACATGTTATTCATATACCAGAAATGTTTGAAGCTACTGACTGAATGAAAGGAGCTGGCATCTCACTCTCTTTGAATCTTCTTTATCATGCTAAGAGGAGCAGGAAAAAGCAAAAAATTTCAGAATTGCACCTTGCAATGCGGAGAAATTACTCTTTGTGCATTTACAATATTCATTGATTTTTGCCATTGAAAAACGTCCAGAAATGATTGAAGCTACTGACTGAATGAAAGGAGCTGGCATCTCACTCTCTTTGAATCTTCTTTATCATGCTAAGAGGAGCAGGAAAAAGCAAAAAATTTCAGAATTGCACCTTGCAATGCGGAGAAATTACTGTTTGTGCATTTACAATATTCATTGATTTTTGCCATTGAAAAACGTCCAGAAATGATTGAAGCTACTGACTGCATGAAAGGAGCTGGCATCTCACTCTCTTTGAATCTTCTTTATCATGCTAAGAGGAGCAGGAAAAAGCAAAAAATTTCAGAATTGCACCTTGCAATACGGAGAAATTACTGTTTGTGCATTTACAATATTCATTGATTTTTGCCATTGAAAAACGTCCAGAAATGATTGAAGCTACTGACTGAATGAAAGGAGCTGGCATCTCACTCTCTTTGAATCTTCTTTATCATGCTAAGAGGAGCAGGAAAAAGCAAAAAATTTCAGAATTGCACCTTTCAATGCGGAGAAATTACTGTTTGTGCATTTACAATATTCATTGATTTTTGCCATTGAAAAACATCATGTTATTCATATACCAGAAATGTTTGAAGCTACTGACTGAATGAAAGGAGCTGGCATCTCACTCTCTTTGAATCTTCTTTATCATGCTAAGAGGAGCAGGAAAAAGCAAAAAATTTCAGAATTGCACCTTGCAATGCGGAGAAATTACTGTTTGTGCATTTACAATATTCATTGATTTTTGCCATTGAAAAACGTCCAGAAATGATTGAAGCTACTGACTGAATGAAAGGAGCTGGCATCTCACTCTCTTTGAATCTTCTTTATCATGCTTAGAGGAGCAGGAAAAAGCAAAAAATTTCAGAATTGCACCTTGCAATGCGGAGAAATTACTGTTTGTGCATTTACAATATTCATTGATTTTTGCCATTGAAAAACATCATGTTATTCATATACCAGAAATGATTGAAGCTACTGACTGAATGAAAGGAGCTGGCATCTCACTCTCTTTGAATCTTCTTTATCATGCTAAGAGGAGCAGGAAAAAGCAAAAAATTTCAGAATTGCACCTTGCAATGCGGAGAAATTACTGTTTGTGCATTTACAATATTCATTGATTTTTGCCATTGAAAAACGTCCAGAAATGATTGAAGCTACTGACTGAATGAAAGGAGCTGGCATCTCACTCTCTTTGAATCTTCTTTATCATGCTTAGAGGAGCAGGAAAAAGCAAAAAATTTCAGAATTGCACCTTGCAATGCGGAGAAATTACTGTTTGTGCATTTACAATATTCATTGATTTTTGCCATTGAAAAACATCATGTTATTCATATACCAGAAATGATTGAAGCTACTGACTGAATGAAAGGAGCTGGCATCTCACTCTCTTTGAATCTTCTTTATCATGCTAAGAAGAGCAGGAAAAAGCAAAAAATTTCAGAATTGCACCTTGCAATGCGGAGAAATTACTGTTTGTGCATTTACAATATTCATTGATTTTTGCCATTGAAAAACATCATGTTATTCATATACCAGAAATGTTTGAAGCTACTGACTGAATGAAAGGAGCTGGCATCTCACTCTCTTTGAATCTTCTTTATCATGCTAAGAGGAGCAGGAAAAAGCAAAAAATTTCAGAATTGCACCTTGCAATGCGGAGAAATTACTCTTTGTGCATTTACAATATTCATTGATTTTTGCCATTGAAAAACGTCCAGAAATGATTGAAGCTACTGACTGAATGAAAGGAGCTGGCATCTCACTCTCTTTGAATCTTCTTTATCATGCTTAGAGGAGCAGGAAAAAGCAAAAAATTTCAGAATTGCACCTTGCAATGCGGAGAAATTACTGTTTGTGCATTTACAATATTCATTGATTTTTGCCATTGAAAAACGTCCAGAAATGATTGAAGCTACTGACTGAATGAAAGGAGCTGGCATCTCTCTCTCTTTGAATCTTCTTTATCATGCTAAGAGGAGCAGGAAAAAGCAAAAAATTTCAGAATTGCACCTTGCAATACGGAGAAATTACTGTTTGCGCATTTACAATATTCATTGATTTTTGCCATTGAAAAACGTCCAGAAATGATTGAAGCTACTGACTGAATGAAAGGAGCTGGCATCTCACTCTCTTTGAATCTTCTTTATCATGCTAAGAGGAGCAGCAAAAAGCAAAAAATTTCAGAATTGCACCTTGCAATGCGGAGAAATTAGTTTGTGCATTTACAATATTCATTGATTTTTGCCATTGAAAAACGTCCAGAAATGATTGAAGCTACTGACTGAATGAAAGGAGCTGGCATCTCACTCTCTTTGAATCTTCTTTATCATGCTAAGAGGAGCAGGAAAAAGCAAAAAATTTCAGAATTGCACCTTGCAATGCGGAGAAATTACTGTTTGTGCATTTACAATATTCATTGATTTTTGCCATTGAAAAACGTCCAGAAATGATTGAAGCTACTGACTGAATGAAAGGAGCTGGCATCTCACTCTCTTTGAATCTTGTTTATCTTGCTAAGAGGAGCAGGAAAAAGCAAAAAATTTCAGAATTGCACCTTGCAATGCGGAGAAATTACTGTTTGTGCATTTACAATATTCATTGATTTTTGCCATTGAAAAACGTCCAGAAATGATTGAAGCTACTGACTGAATGAAAGGAGCTGGCATCTCACTCTCTTTGAATCTTCTTTATCATGCTAAGAGGAGCAGGAAAAAGCAAAAAATTTCAGAATTGCACCTTGCAATGCGGAGAAATTACTGTTTGTGCATTTACAATATTCATTGATTTTTGCCATTGAAAAACGTCCAGAAATGATTGAAGCTACTGACTGAATGAAAGGAGCTGGCATCTCACTCTCTTTGAATCTTCTTTATCATGCTAAGAGGAGCAGGAAAAAGCAAAAAATTTCAGAATTGCACCTTTCAATGCGGAGAAATTACTGTTTGTGCATTTACAATATTCATTGATTTTTGCCATTGAAAAACATCATGTTATTCATATACCAGAAATGTTTGAAGCTACTGACTGAATGAAAGGAGCTGGCATCTCACTCTCTTTGAATCTTCTTTATCATGCTAAGAGGAGCAGGAAAAAGCAAAAAAATTCAGAATTGCACCTTGCAATGCGGAGAAATTACTGTTTGTGCATTTACAATATTCATTGATTTTTGCCATTGAAAAACGTCCAGAAATGATTGAAGCTACTGACTGAATGAAAGGAGCTGGCATCTCACTCTCTTTGAATCTTCTTTATCATGCTAAGAGGAGCAGGAAAAAGCAAAAAATTTCAGAATTGCACCTTGCAATGCGGAGAAATTACTGTTTGTGCATTTACAATATTCATTGATTTTTGCCATTGAAAAACATCATGTTATTCATATACCAGAAATGTTTGAAGCTACTGACTGAATGAAAGGAGCTGGCATCTCACTCTCTTTGAATCTTCTTTATCATGCTAAGAGGAGCAGAAAAAAGCAAAAAATTTCAGAATTGCACCTTGCAATGCAGAGAAATTACTGTTTGTGCATTTACAATATTCATTGATTTTTGCCATTGAAAAACGTCCAGAAATGATTGAAGCTACTGACTGAATGAAAGGAGCTGGCATCTCACTCTCTTTGAATCTTCTTTATCATGCTAAGAGGAGCAGGAAAAAGCAAAAAATTTCAGAATTGCACCTTGCAATGCGGAGAAATTACTGTTTGTGCATTTACAATATTCATTGATTTTTGCCATTGAAAAACGTCCAGAAATGATTGAAGCTACTGACTGAATGAAAGGAGCTGGCATCTCACTCTCTTTGAATCTTCTTTATCATGCTAAGAGGAGCAGCAAAAAGCAAAAAATTTCAGAATTGCACCTTTCAATGCGGAGAAATTACTGTTTGTGCATTTACAATATTCATTGATTTTTGCCATTGAAAAACATCATGTTATTCATATACCAGAAATGTTTGAAGCTACTGACTGAATGAAAGGAGCTGGCATCTCACTCTCTTTGAATCTTCTTTATCATGCTAAGAGGAGCAGGAAAAAGCAAAAAATTTCAGAATTGCACCTTGCAATGCGGAGAAATTACTGTTTGTGCATTTACAATATTCATTGATTTTTGCCATTGAAAAACGTCCAGAAATGATTGAAGCTACTGACTGAATGAAAGGAGCTGGCATCTCACTCTCTTTGAATCCTCTTTATCATGCTTAGAGGAGCAGGAAAAAGCAAAAAATTTCAGAATTGCACCTTGCAATGCGGAGAAATTACTGTTTGTGCATTTACAATATTCATTGATTTTTGCCATTGAAAAACATCATGTTATTCATATACCAGAAATGATTGAAGCTACTGACTGAATGAAAGGAGCTGGCATCTCACTCTCTTTGAATCTTCTTTATCATGCTAAGAAGAGCAGGAAAAAGCAAAAAATTTCAGAATTGCACCTTGCAATGCGGAGAAATTACTGTTTGTGCATTTACAATATTCATTGATTTTTGCCATTGAAAAACATCATGTTAATCATATACCAGAAATGTTTGAAGCTACTGACTGAATGAAAGGAGCTGGCATCTCACTCTCTTTGAATCTTCTTTATCATGCTAAGAGGAGCAGGAAAAAGCAAAAAATTTCAGAATTGCACCTTGCAATGCGGAGAAATTACTCTTTGTGCATTTACAATATTCATTGATTTTTGCCATTGAAAAACGTCCAGAAATGATTGAAGCTACTGACTGAATGAAAGGAGCTGGCATCTCACTCTCTTTGAATCTTCTTTATCATGCTTAGAGGAGCAGGAAAAAGCAAAAAATTTCAGAATTGCACCTTGCAATGCGGAGAAATTACTGTTTGTGCATTTACAATATTCATTGATTTTTGCCATTGAAAAACGTCCAGAAATGATTGAAGCTACTGACTGAATGAAAGGAGCTGGCATCTCACTCTCTTTGAATCTTCTTTATCATGCTAAGAGGAGCAGGAAAAAGCAAAAAATTTCAGAATTGCACCTTGCAATGCGGAGAAATTACTGTTTGTGCATTTACAATATTCATTGATTTTTGCCATTGAAAAACGTCCAGAAATGATTGAAGCTACTGACTGAATGAAAGGAGCTGGCATCTCACTCTCTTTGAATCTTGTTTATCTTGCTAAGAGGAGCAGGAAAAAGTAAAAAATTTCAGAATTGCACCTTGCAATGCAGAGAAATTACTGTTTGTGCATTTACAATATTCATTGATTTTTGCCATTGAAAAACGTCCAGAAATGATTGAAGCTACTGACTGAATGAAAGGAGCTGGTATCTCACTCTCTTTGAATCTTCTTTATCATGCTAAGAGGAGCAGGAAAAAGCAAAAAATTTCAGAATTGCACCTTGCAATGCGGAGAAATTACTGTTTGTGCATTTACAATATTCATTGATTTTTGCCATTGAAAAACATCATGTTAATCATATACCAGAAATGTTTGAAGCTACTGACTGAATGAAAGGAGCTGGCATCTCACTCTCTTTGAATCTTCTTTATCATGCTAAGAGGAGCAGGAAAAAGCAAAAAATTTCAGAATTGCACCTTGCAATGCGGAGAAATTACTCTTTGTGCATTTACAATATTCATTGATTTTTGCCATTGAAAAACGTCCAGAAATGATTGAAGCTACTGACTGAATGAAAGGAGCTGGCATCTCACTCTCTTTGAATCTTCTTTATCATGCTTAGAGGAGCAGGAAAAAGCAAAAAATTTCAGAATTGCACCTTGCAATGCGGAGAAATTACTGTTTGTGCATTTACAATATTCATTGATTTTTGCCATTGAAAAACGTCCAGAAATGATTGAAGCTACTGACTGAATGAAAGGAGCTGGCATCTCACTCTCTTTGAATCTTCTTTATCATGCTAAGAGGAGCAGGAAAAAGCAAAAAATTTCAGAATTGCACCTTGCAATGCGGAGAAATTACTGTTTGTGCATTTACAATATTCATTGATTTTTGCCATTGAAAAACATCATGTTATTCATATACCAGAAATGTTTGAAGCTACTGACTGAATGAAAGGAGCTGGCATCTCACTCTCTTTGAATCTTCTTTATCATGCTAAGAGGAGCAGGAAAAAGCAAAAAATTTCAGAATTGCACCTTGCAATGCGGAGAAATTACTCTTTGTGCATTTACAATATTCATTGATTTTTGCCATTGAAAAACGTCCAGAAATGATTGAAGCTACTGACTGAATGAAAGGAGCTGGCATCTCACTCTCTTTGAATCTTCTTTATCATGCTTAGAGGAGCAGGAAAAAGCAAAAAATTTCAGAATTGCACCTTGCAATGCGGAGAAATTACTGTTTGTGCATTTACAATATTCATTGATTTTTGCCATTGAAAAACGTCCAGAAATGATTGAAGCTACTGACTGAATGAAAGGAGCTGGCATCTCACTCTCTTTGAATCTTCTTTATCATGCTAAGAGGTGCAGGAAAAAGCAAAAAAATTCAGAATTGCACCTTGCAATGCGGAGAAATTACTGTTTGTGCATTTACAATATTCATTGATTTTTGCCATTGAAAAACGTCCAGAAATGATTGAAGCTACTGACTGAATGAAAGGAGCAGGCATCTCACTCTCTTTGAATCTTCTTTATCATGCTAAGAGGAGCAGGAAAAAGCAAAAAATTTCAGAATTGCACCTTGCAATGCGGAGAAATTACTGTTTGTGCATTTACAATATTCATTGATTTTTGCCATTGAAAAACGTCCAGAAATGATTGAAGCTACTGACTGAATGAAAGGAGCTGGCATCTCACTCTCTTTGAATCTTCTTTATCATGCTTAGAGGAGCAGGAAAAAGCAAAAAATTTCAGAATTGCACCTTGCAATGCGGAGAAATTACTCTTTGTGCATTTACAATATTCATTGATTTTTGCCATTGAAAAACATCATGTTATTCATATACCAGAAATGATTGAAGCTACTGACTGAATGAAAGGAGCTGGCATCTCACTCTCTTTGAATCTTCTTTATCATGCTAAGAAGAGCAGGAAAAAGCAAAAAATTTCAGAATTGCACCTTGCAATGCGGAGAAATTACTGTTTGTGCATTTACAATATTCATTGATTTTTGCCATTGAAAAACATCATGTTATTCATATACCAGAAATGTTTGAAGCTACTGACTGAATGAAAGGAGCTGGCATCTCACTCTCTTTGAATCTTCTTTATCATGCTAAGAGGAGCAGGAAAAAGCAAAAAATTTCAGAATTGCACCTTGCAATGCGGAGAAATTACTCTTTGTGCATTTACAATATTCATTGATTTTTGCCATTGAAAAACGTCCAGAAATGATTGAAGCTACTGACTGAATGAAAGGAGCTGGCATCTCACTCTCTTTGAATCTTCTTTATCATGCTAAGAGGAGCAGGAAAAAGCAAAAAATTTCAGAATTGCACCTTGCAATGCGGAGAAATTACTGTTTGTGCATTTACAATATTCATTGATTTTTGCCATTGAAAAACGTCCAGAAATGATTGAAGCTACTGACTGAATGAAAGGAGCTGGCATCTCACTCTCTTTGAATCTTCTTTATCATGCTAAGAGGAGCAGGAAAAAGCAAAAAATTTCAGAATTGCACCTTGCAATACGGAGAAATTACTGTTTGTGCATTTACAATATTCATTGATTTTTGCCATTGAAAAACGTCCAGAAATGATTGAAGCTACTGACTGAATGAAAGGAGCTGGCATCTCACTCTCTTTGAATCTTCTTTATCATGCTAAGAGGAGCAGCAAAAAGCAAAAAATTTCAGAATTGCACCTTGCAATGCGGAGAAATTAGTTTGTGCATTTACAATATTCATTGATTTTTGCCATTGAAAAACGTCCAGAAATGATTGAAGCTACTGACTGAATGAAAGGAGCTGGCATCTCACTCTCTTTGAATCTTCTTTATCATGCTAAGAGGAGCAGGAAAAAGCAAAAAATTTCAGAATTGCACCTTGCAATGCGGAGAAATTACTGTTTGTGCATTTACAATATTCATTGATTTTTGCCATTGAAAAACGTCCAGAAATGATTGAAGCTACTGACTGAATGAAAGGAGCTGGCATCTCACTCTCTTTGAATCTTCTTTATCATGCTTAGAGGAGCAGGAAAAAGCAAAAAATTTCAGAATTGCACCTTGCAATGCGGAGAAATTACTGTTTGTGCATTTACAATATTCATTGATTTTTGCCATTGAAAAACATCATGTTATTCATATACCAGAAATGATTGAAGCTACTGACTGAATGAAAGGAGCTGGCATCTCACTCTCTTTGAATCTTCTTTATCATGCTAAGAAGAGCAGGAAAAAGCAAAAAATTTCAGAATTGCACCTTGCAATGCGGAGAAATTACTGTTTGTGCATTTACAATATTCATTGATTTTTGCCATTGAAAAACATCATGTTATTCATATACCAGAAATGTTTGAAGCTACTGACTGAATGAAAGGAGCTGGCATCTCACTCTCTTTGAATCTTCTTTATCATGCTAAGAGGAGCAGGAAAAAGCAAAAAATTTCAGAATTGCACCTTGCAATGCGGAGAAATTACTCTTTGTGCATTTACAATATTCATTGATTTTTGCCATTGAAAAACGTCCAGAAATGATTGAAGCTACTGACTGAATGAAAGGAGCTGGCATCTCACTCTCTTTGAATCTTCTTTATCATGCTTAGAGGAGCAGGAAAAAGCAAAAAATTTCAGAATTGCACCTTGCAATGCGGAGAAATTACTGTTTGTGCATTTACAATATTCATTGATTTTTGCCATTGAAAAACGTCCAGAAATGATTGAAGCTACTGACTGAATGAAAGGAGCTGGCATCTCACTCTCTTTGAATCTTCTTTATCATGCTAAGAGGTGCAGGAAAAAGCAAAAAAATTCAGAATTGCACCTTGCAATGCGGAGAAATTACTGTTTGTGCATTTACAATATTCATTGATTTTTGCCATTGAAAAACGTCCAGAAATGATTGAAGCTACTGACTGAATGAAAGGAGCTGGCATCTCACTCTCTTTGAATCTTCTTTATCATGCTAAGAGGAGCAGGAAAAAGCAAAAAATTTCAGAATTGCACCTTGCAATGCGGAGAAATTACTGTTTGTGCATTTACAATATTCATTGATTTTTGCCATTGAAAAACGTCCAGAAATGATTGAAGCTACTGACTGAATGAAAGGAGCTGGCATCTCACTCTCTTTGAATCTTCTTTATCATGCTTAGAGGAGCAGGAAAAAGCAAAAAATTTCAGAATTGCACCTTGCAATGCGGAGAAATTACTGTTTGTGCATTTACAATATTCATTGATTTTTGCCATTGAAAAACATCATGTTATTCATATACCAGAAATGATTGAAGCTACTGACTGAATTAAAGGAGCTGGCATCTCACTCTCTTTGAATCTTCTTTATCATGCTAAGAAGAGCAGGAAAAAGCAAAAAATTTCAGAATTGCACCTTGCAATGCGGAGAAATTACTGTTTGTGCATTTACAATATTCATTGATTTTTGCCATTGAAAAACATGTTATTCATATACCAGAAATGTTTGAAGCTACTGACTGAATGAAAGGAGCTGGCATCTCACTCTCTTTGAATCTTCTTTATCATGCTAAGAGGAGCAGGAAAAAGCAAAAAATTTCAGAATTGCACCTTGCAATGCGGAGAAATTACTCTTTGTGCATTTACAATATTCATTGATTTTTGCCATTGAAAAACGTCCAGAAATGATTGAAGCTACTGACTGAATGAAAGGAGCTGGCATCTCACTCTCTTTGAATCTTCTTTATCATGCTAAGAGGAGCAGGAAAAAGCAAAAAATTTCAGAATTGCACCTTGCAATGCGGAGAAATTACTGTTTGTGCATTTACAATATTCATTGATTTTTGCCATTGAAAAACGTCCAGAAATGATTGAAGCTACTGACTGCATGAAAGGAGCTGGCATCTCACTCTCTTTGAATCTTCTTTATCATGCTAAGAGGAGCAGGAAAAAGCAAAAAATTTCAGAATTGCACCTTGCAATACGGAGAAATTACTGTTTGTGCATTTACAATATTCATTGATTTTTGCCATTGAAAAACGTCCAGAAATGATTGAAGCTACTGACTGAATGAAAGGAGCTGGCATCTCACTCTCTTTGAATCTTCTTTATCATGCTAAGAGGAGCAGGAAAAAGCAAAAAATTTCAGAATTGCACCTTGCAATGCGGAGAAATTACTGTTTGTGCATTTACAATATTCATTGATTTTTGCCATTGAAAAACGTCCAGAAATGATTGAAGCTACTGACTGAATGAAAGGAGCTGGCATCTCACTCTCTTTGAATCTTGTTTATCTTGCTAAGAGGAGCAGGAAAAAGCAAAAAATTTCAGAATTGCACCTTGCAATGCGGAGAAATTACTGTTTGTGCATTTACAATATTCATTGATTTTTGCCATTGAAAAACGTCCAGAAATGATTGAAGCTACTGACTGAATGAAAGGAGCTGGCATCTCACTCTCTTTGAATCTTCTTTATCATGCTAAGAGGAGCAGGAAAAAGCAAAAAATTTCAGAATTGCACCTTGCAATGCGGAGAAATTACTGTTTGTGCATTTACAATATTCATTGATTTTTGCCATTGAAAAACATCATGTTATTCATATACCAGAAATGTTTGAAGCTACTGACTGAATGAAAGGAGCTTTCATCTCACTCTCTTTGAATCTTCTTTATCATGCTAAGAGGAGCAGAAAAAAGCAAAAAATTTCAGAATTGCACCTTGCAATGCGGAGAAATTACTGTTTGTGCATTTACAATATTCATTGATTTTTGCCATTGAAAAACGTCCAGAAATGATTGAAGCTACTGACTGAATGAAAGGAGCTGGCATCTCACTCTCTTTGAATCTTCTTTATCATGCTAAGAGGAGCAGGAAAAAGCAAAAAATTTCAGAATTGCACCTTGCAATGCGGAGAAATTACTGTTTGTGCATTTACAATATTCATTGATTTTTGCCATTGAAAAACGTCCAGAAATGATTGAAGCTACTGACTGAATGAAAGGAGCTGGCATCTCACTCTCTTTGAATCTTCTTTATCATGCTAAGAGGAGCAGGAAAAAGCAAAAAATTTCAGAATTGCACCTTTCAATGCGGAGAAATTACTGTTTGTGCATTTACAATATTCATTGATTTTTGCCATTGAAAAACATCATGTTATTCATATACCAGAAATGTTTGAAGCTACTGACTGAATGAAAGGAGCTGGCATCTCACTCTCTTTGAATCTTCTTTATCA
This sequence comes from Phyllobates terribilis, assembly GCF_046119375.1. NCBI lineage: Eukaryota > Metazoa > Chordata > Amphibia > Anura > Dendrobatidae > Phyllobates > Phyllobates terribilis. The sequence continues at coordinate 5,411 of NW_027366743.1, read as the reverse complement.
TGCTAAGAGGAGCAGGAAAAAGCAAAAAATTTCAGAATTGCACCTTGCAATGCGGAGAAATTACTGTTTGTGCATTTACAATATTCATTGATTTTTGCCATTGAAAAACGTCCAGAAATGATTGAAGCTACTGACTGAATGAAAGGAGCTGGCATCTCACTCTCTTTGAATCTTCTTTATCATGCTTAGAGGAGCAGGAAAAAGCAAAAAATTTCAGAATTGCACCTTGCAATGCGGAGAAATTACTGTTTGTGCATTTACAAAATTCATTGATTTTTGCCATTGAAAAACATCATGTTATTCATATACCAGAAATGATTGAAGCTACTGACTGAATGAAAGGAGCTGGCATCTCACTCTCTTTGAATCTTCTTTATCATGCTAAGAGGAGCAGGAAAAAGCAAAAAATTTCAGAATTGCACCTTGCAATGCGGAGAAATTACTGTTTGTGCATTTACAATATTCATTGATTTTTGCCATTGAAAAACGTCCAGAAATGATTGAAGCTACTGACTGAATGAAAGGAGCTGGCATCTCACTCTCTTTGAATCTTCTTTATCATGCTTAGAGGAGCAGGAAAAAGCAAAAAATTTCAGAATTGCACCTTGCAATGCGGAGAAATTACTGTTTGTGCATTTACAATATTCATTGATTTTTGCCATTGAAAAACATCATGTTATTCATATACCAGAAATGTTTGAAGCTACTGACTGAATGAAAGGAGCTGGCATCTCACTCTCTTTGAATCTTCTTTATCATGCTAAGAGGAGCAGGAAAAAGCAAAAAATTTCAGAATTGCACCTTGCAATGCGGAGAAATTACTCTTTGTGCATTTACAATATTCATTGATTTTTGCCATTGAAAAACGTCCAGAAATGATTGAAGCTACTGACTGAATGAAAGGAGCTGGCATCTCACTCTCTTTGAATCTTCTTTATCATGCTAAGAGGAGCAGGAAAAAGCAAAAAATTTCAGAATTGCACCTTGCAATGCGGAGAAATTACTGTTTGTGCATTTACAATATTCATTGATTTTTGCCATTGAAAAACGTCCAGAAATGATTGAAGCTACTGACTGAATGAAAGGAGCTGGCATCTCACTCTCTTTGAATCTTCTTTATCATGCTAAGAGGAGCAGGAAAAAGCAAAAAATTTCAGAATTGCACCTTGCAATGCGGAGAAATTACTGTTTGTGCATTTACAATATTCATTGATTTTTGCCATTGAAAAACGTCCAGAAATGATTGAAGCTACTGACTGAATGAAAGGAGCTGGCATCTCACTCTCTTTGAATCTTGTTTATCTTGCTAAGAGGAGCAGGAAAAAGCAAAAAATTTCAGAATTGCACCTTGCAATGCGGAGAAATTACTGTTTGTGCATTTACAATATTCATTGATTTTTGCCATTGAAAAACATCATGTTATTCATATACCAGAAATGTTTGAAGCTACTGACTGAATGAAAGGAGCTTTCATCTCACTCTCTTTGAATCTTCTTTATCATGCTAAGAGGAGCAGAAAAAAGCAAAAAATTTCAGAATTGCACCTTGCAATGCGGAGAAATTACTGTTTGTGCATTTACAATATTCATTGATTTTTGCCATTGAAAAACGTCCAGAAATGATTGAAGCTACTGACTGAATGAAAGGAGCTGGCATCTCACTCTCTTTGAATCTTCTTTATCATGCTAAGAGGAGCAGGAAAAAGCAAAAAATTTCAGAATTGCACCTTGCAATGCGGAGAAATTACTGTTTGTGCATTTACAATATTCATTGATTTTTGCCATTGAAAAACGTCCAGAAATGATTGAAGCTACTGACTGAATGAAAGGAGCTGGCATCTCACTCTCTTTGAATCTTCTTTATCATGCTAAGAGGAGCAGGAAAAAGCAAAAAATTTCAGAATTGCACCTTTCAATGCGGAGAAATTACTGTTTGTGCATTTACAATATTCATTGATTTTTGCCATTGAAAAACATCATGTTATTCATATACCAGAAATGTTTGAAGCTACTGACTGAATGAAAGGAGCTGGCATCTCACTCTCTTTGAATCTTCTTTATCATGCTAAGAGGAGCAGGAAAAAGCAAAAAATTTCAGAATTGCACCTTGCAATGCGGAGAAATTACTGTTTGTGCATTTACAATATTCATTGATTTTTGCCATTGAAAAACGTCCAGAAATGATTGAAGCTACTGACTGAATGAAAGGAGCTGGCATCTCACTCTCTTTGAATCTTCTTTATCATGCTTAGAGGAGCAGGAAAAAGCAAAAAATTTCAGAATTGCACCTTGCAATGCGGAGAAATTACTGTTTGTGCATTTACAAAATTCATTGATTTTTGCCATTGAAAAACATCATGTTATTCATATACCAGAAATGATTGAAGCTACTGACTGAATGAAAGGAGCTGGCATCTCACTCTCTTTGAATCTTCTTTATCATGCTAAGAGGAGCAGGAAAAAGCAAAAAATTTCAGAATTGCACCTTGCAATGCGGAGAAATTACTGTTTGTGCATTTACAATATTCATTGATTTTTGCCATTGAAAAACATCATGTTATTCATATACCAGAAATGTTTGAAGCTACTGACTGAATGAAAGGAGCTGGCATCTCACTCTCTTTGAATCTTCTTTATCATGCTAAGAGGAGCAGGAAAAAGCAAAAAATTTCAGAATTGCACCTTGCAATGCGGAGAAATTACTCTTTGTGCATTTACAATATTCATTGATTTTTGCCATTGAAAAACGTCCAGAAATGATTGAAGCTACTGACTGAATGAAAGGAGCTGGCATCTCACTCTCTTTGAATCTTCTTTATCATGCTAAGAGGAGCAGGAAAAAGCAAAAAATTTCAGAATTGCACCTTGCAATGCGGAGAAATTACTGTTTGTGCATTTACAATATTCATTGATTTTTGCCATTGAAAAACGTCCAGAAATGATTGAAGCTACTGACTGAATGAAAGGAGCTGGCATCTCACTCTCTTTGAATCTTCTTTATCATGCTAAGAGGAGCAGCAAAAAGCAAAAAATTTCAGAATTGCACCTTGCAATGCGGAGAAATTAGTTTGTGCATTTACAATATTCATTGATTTTTGCCATTGAAAAACGTCCAGAAATGATTGAAGCTACTGACTGAATGAAAGGAGCTGGCATCTCACTCTCTTTGAATCTTCTTTATCATGCTAAGAGGAGCAGGAAAAAGCAAAAAATTTCAGAATTGCACCTTGCAATGCGGAGAAATTACTGTTTGTGCATTTACAATATTCATTGATTTTTGCCATTGAAAAACGTCCAGAAATGATTGAAGCTACTGACTGAATGAAAGGAGCTGGCATCTCACTCTCTTTGAATCTTGTTTATCTTGCTAAGAGGAGCAGGAAAAAGCAAAAAATTTCAGAATTGCACCTTGCAATGCGGAGAAATTACTGTTTGTGCATTTACAATATTCATTGATTTTTGCCATTGAAAAACGTCCAGAAATGATTGAAGCTACTGACTGAATGAAAGGAGCTGGCATCTCACTCTCTTTGAATCTTCTTTATCATGCTAAGAGGAGCAGGAAAAAGCAAAAAATTTCAGAATTGCACCTTGCAATGCGGAGAAATTACTGTTTGTGCATTTACAATATTCATTGATTTTTGCTATTGAAAAACATCATGTTATTCATATACCAGAAATGTTTGAAGCTACTGACTGAATGAAAGGAGCTGGCATCTCACTCTCTTTGAATCTTCTTTATCATGCTAAGAGGAGCAGAAAAAAGCAAAAAATTTCAGAATTGCACCTTGCAATGCGGAGAAATTACTGTTTGTGCATTTACAATATTCATTGATTTTTGCCATTGAAAAACGTCCAGAAATGATTGAAGCTACTGACTGAATGAAAGGAGCTGGCATCTCACTCTCTTTGAATCTTCTTTATCATGCTAAGAGGAGCAGGAAAAAGCAAAAAATTTCAGAATTGCACCTTGCAATGCGGAGAAATTACTGTTTGTGCATTTACAATATTCATTGATTTTTGCCATTGAAAAACGTCCAGAAATGATTGAAGCTACTGACTGAATGAAAGGAGCTGGCATCTCACTCTCTTTGAATCTTCTTTATCATGCTAAGAGGAGCAGGAAAAAGCAAAAAATTTCAGAATTGCACCTTTCAATGCGGAGAAATTACTGTTTGTGCATTTACAATATTCATTGATTTTTGCCATTGAAAAACATCATGTTATTCATATACCAGAAATGTTTGAAGCTACTGACTGAATGAAAGGAGCTGGCATCTCACTCTCTTTGAATCTTCTTTATCATGCTAAGAGGAGCAGGAAAAAGCAAAAAATTTCAGAATTGCACCTTGCAATGCGGAGAAATTACTGTTTGTGCATTTACAATATTCATTGATTTTTGCCATTGAAAAACGTCCAGAAATGATTGAAGCTACTGACTGAATGAAAGGAGCTGGCATCTCACTCTCTTTGAATCTTCTTTATCATGCTTAGAGGAGCAGGAAAAAGCAAAAAATTTCAGAATTGCACCTTGCAATGCGGAGAAATTACTGTTTGTGCATTTACAATATTCATTGATTTTTGCCATTGAAAAACATCATGTTATTCATATACCAGAAATGATTGAAGCTACTGACTGAATGAAAGGAGCTGGCATCTCACTCTCTTTGAATCTTCTTTATCATGCTAAGAGGAGCAGGAAAAAGCAAAAAATTTCAGAATTGCACCTTGCAATGCGGAGAAATTACTGTTTGTGCATTTACAATATTCATTGATTTTTGCCATTGAAAAACGTCCAGAAATGATTGAAGCTACTGACTGAATGAAAGGAGCTGGCATCTCACTCTCTTTGAATCTTCTTTATCATGCTTAGAGGAGCAGGAAAAAGCAAAAAATTTCAGAATTGCACCTTGCAATGCGGAGAAATTACTGTTTGTGCATTTACAATATTCATTGATTTTTGCCATTGAAAAACATCATGTTATTCATATACCAGAAATGATTGAAGCTACTGACTGAATGAAAGGAGCTGGCATCTCACTCTCTTTGAATCTTCTTTATCATGCTAAGAAGAGCAGGAAAAAGCAAAAAATTTCAGAATTGCACCTTGCAATGCGGAGAAATTACTGTTTGTGCATTTACAATATTCATTGATTTTTGCCATTGAAAAACATCATGTTATTCATATACCAGAAATGTTTGAAGCTACTGACTGAATGAAAGGAGCTGGCATCTCACTCTCTTTGAATCTTCTTTATCATGCTAAGAGGAGCAGGAAAAAGCAAAAAATTTCAGAATTGCACCTTGCAATGCGGAGAAATTACTCTTTGTGCATTTACAATATTCATTGATTTTTGCCATTGAAAAACGTCCAGAAATGATTGAAGCTACTGACTGAATGAAAGGAGCTGG